>NW_007578164.1:359283-382451 GCF_000690725.1 Stegastes partitus | reverse complement strand
TCTACTGCATTTATCTGGCAGATTATGACTTTACAAAACACACGATCAGTTATCATGGATGGTTGATGAAACTACTCCAGAGTGTTCGTAGAACCCAAAAGCACTGGACCTCAACCAGCTGTGTGAGATTAAAAGTGCTGATCCAGTCTGGAGTTACTTGAATGTAGGGATGGTTTGCCTGATTGACTGCTGTTCAGTTTAATTCTCTACATGGTGGGGGTCCCTGTAAAGCTAAAAGGAATGAAATATACAGTCTGTCACTTCCTTCACACCCTTCTAAATAAAACTACAGCATAATGTGAAGAATGTTGGAAAAAACGAGATTCATAAAGTTGTTTGATAAAATGCCAGATTAACTGATATGCTATCTGCACAAAACACATTTAGCATGATTTCAAATAAAAATGTTTTAGTAATACAACAAGTTCTGACTGTTAACTTAGTGGAACGTGTCCTTTATTAATGTGACAAATTAGGTCTGTGGCAAAGTCACGACAGAGAAGCTCACCGTGTGTCTGCACACAGAAGGCATCTCTGTTTGTACGATTAGCAAGAACAAACAAACATAAGAAAACCAACCAAAGTCAGTCTGATCAGAAAGTGACAAGGTTGAGGATTTGTGACTGTGAGGAAGGAAGATGGCTGAGTCGGCAGGCTGACAGCAGAAGATTCAGTTGTGAATGAAACCCAGAACAACAGAGGAAACAAGAGCCAGAATCCAGATACACCTCCGCTCACAGCCCGTTGGAAACATGGTCCACAAGTAAAGAGGAAAAGTGATGCAGCAGAAACCATCCAAGCTCTACATATGTGACAGCTGGGAGATCTAGTGGCCAGATAACATCCAACGCTGACCAACGTCAGACCAGCACTGCTCTCCAACTCTGGCCCTGTGTCATCAATGTAAAGTGTCTGTACTGTGAGAGGTTCAGGGACAGATCCTGACCTCCTGCTGACTCAGTGACCAGGCCTTACAGGAGGAGGACAGGTGCACTCCCCTTACAATGTGACAAATAGAATGACATCAGACAGGAATAGCTCGACTCGCCAGCCCCAGACTTCACATAACTAACCCGAACCCTTTGTCATTTCATTCTCTAACTCGTTTGTTATTCTACTTAATAAGTCGTATTTTTTTCATTTTAATTTTCCCATTTAATTCCTTTATTTTTAAACCACACAGTCCCTGATGCTTTGCCAGGAGTCCTTCAACGTGTGCAGCCACATGCTCCTGATGTTCTATCAGTCTGTGGTGTGCCGGGGAGCAGCCATGGAGGTGAAGGACGCCAACAGACTGAACAGACTCATCAGGGGAGCCCAGTCTGTTGTTGGCTGCCAGCTGGTCGCCCTGGAGGAGGTGGTGGAGCAGACTGACCAGACTGCAGGTCATCGTGGACATCATCTCCCACCTCCTCCATCAAGCTGTGGACAATCTGAGGAGCAGCTTCAGCAGCAGACTGATAGAACCCTGCTGAACGCCACCGGAGCTCTTCCTCCTGACAGCTACAAGACTTTTCAATGCTTCTGTCTGAGCACATTTGCACATTTCTGTTATCTCATATATTCTTGTAAATTTGTTGACTTTTTCTATATTTTCTATATTTTTATCTTATTTTTTTTAACCTTCATTTCATACCCTAATACTCTGTGTTGTCTGTTGGCTGTGTTTACCCCCTTTGTTGAACATTGCAGCTGTAACAGCTGAGTTTCTTTCTGGGATTAATGGTCAGTCTAAGTCTGATCTTGTTCACCTGAGCTTCATGCCACCAAAGCAAACTGGTTTGATTTTTTTATTGAAGTTAATGTCCAGTTTCCGGTCAGTTGTGACCTGCTGATGCAGTTTCTATCAATTGGCGACAGGGGTCAGTAGAAAGTATCGATCACTGTGGACGTCCCGGTTCTGAGAGAGAGCGGGCAGCTCCGTGCTCTTATTTTGAAGGGCCGCTGCCCCCCTTCCTGGAGTTCGGCGGCCAGCAGCGACCCTCTGCTGTGTTTCCATAGGAGCAGCCGTCCATCCGCAGCGGGACCAGACACATGGTGCGGGCCGTCTGAGGAGCGGCTCAGGTCCAGAGAGTTCGGAGCCCGGTTCGGAGCAGGAGGAGAGCGGAGCGCAGACACCCAGGAGGGCTTTTAAACCCGCTTTTTACGGTTCTCGGATCATAAACACCAAACATGCACCTACTGGGAATACCTCTGCTCCTGGCATACCTCCTCTACACCAACCGGGCCACCGACTTCAGAACCGGCGACTACTATGAGTACTACGAGCAGGAGCAGCTGGACGAGCCGGTGAGTGAGAGGAGAACCGGGCTGGACTGGGCTGATGAGGGGGGTTCCCCTCTCTGTCACACAACCAGGAGAGAACATCTGATCTACTGGCTGGGGTTAGCAGAGAGGGGCAGATGAGAGGGGCAGGGGCCACTGGGGGTCTCTACATGAGGACTGTGTGCGGTTCTGACTTGACCAGAACTCTTTCTGCACACCTCTGGATGAGCTGATGTTCTGAATCCACAGGTGGGCTGGTGGAGCTTCAGAGGGTTGATCCTGATCCATGAGCTCCCTGAAGGCATTTTATATGGAAGCCGTTCAGAACCACCCACACAGCGGTCCACCTTGGGTTCTGCTGAAAAGTGATTATTATCAGCTGGTGTTCGTTGAGCTGAAGCAGGAGTCCACGGCTCAGGGTGCCATCAGTCCTCATGATGAACATTCAGAAACTCAAATAATCTAATAGGAATGTAACGACAAATGCAACAGAGGAGGTTTTAAAACCTCGACTTTACAGAAGTTCTCTTGCTGTGGATTCTTGAATTGTTCTTCAGAGTTTAGGATCAGTGACTGAGAGAGACAGGCAGCTCCCATCCAAGCCTTTTCTTAGCTGCATTATGGCATTTTTAGAACTGCACCTCTTTATCTTTTTACCCCGTATACATCCTGCCGGTGTCCATGCAAACCCAGACAAACACCTCGAATACCAAGAAAACATCCTTCAGTAATCAGACGAGGACTTTCTCCATCTCACCCAGTTTTCAGGATTACCTCAGTTCACATTCCTACTTTTATTTCCCTGAATGGCTGCGGATGAGTGAAAACAGAAGGCGTGCTGGTAGCAGCCAGAACCGGTTCTGTTCCATGGTGTTGCTCACCGATTCTGTCCAGGATGTCATTAGATGTTCGGGCCAGACAGAGACCCTCAGGCACCGATAACCCGACAGTTCATAACGCAGATCTTAGCTGGCTTTGGTTAAACGGTTATTGTTCATCTGTCCGGCGCTGTTATAGCAGTTGGAGACACTGAAACACGCTTTCCTTTAATGTCATGCCAGCGCCACAGATTGGGAGGAAGCCTGTAGGGGTTTGATCATTTGATCACAGTCGAGTCCTAATTGGGATGATGAGTTTCTCTTTTAACTCTCGTAGCTGTTGGGAGGAATCTGGACGTGTCTGGGGATTAAGCAGTGACGCCTCTGTCAGATTACCATCCGAGTGTTTCCAGCCCAGTCTCACACCAGGATGTGTGATATATCTCCTCCGTCCTCAAACTGAGACGTTGTTTATGGGCTGTTCTTGTGGCCGGACTCGTCACCCCAGCAACCTAGAAAGCAGCTCTGTGGTCAGCGTTCGCATGTTTTCAGCTGTATTTAACAGGTACAGTCGAACACGCGTCCTCACCACTGAGCCATCAGGTCGCCCAAAAGGAGTCAGAGAGACTGATGTCCAGTTACTGCAGTGTTTAGTTGTGGTTATGGGTAATAAAAGTGGCACAAGTAGCTGATATTGAATGACAGTTTTGCTCCAGTATTAAAACGTGTGTCTTATGTTTGCTCAGCTTGCTGCTGCTTTATGTTGTAAGATCTGCCACAGGTTAGTACGAGGTACAGAAAAACAGAGTAAAGGAGACGGGCCTGAGTCATTTTTCTCCCCTGAATCCCTGGACTTGCGACATTTCACTTGTTGTGGAGGAAAAATTCCCGTCAGTCTCTCCAACAAACCTTATCTCATTAGTCTTCACAGCTTTGTGGTTTCTCTCTGGCTTTATCTCTCCTCCATGTTTTTATTGGCTTCACACGTCTCGTATTCCTTTAAACTTCCAGGACGTGAACAGTTTTTGCTGTTGCGTTGTTCTAATAATACAGAAACTTGTTCCCAGATTACCAGATGAAAGAGGCTTTAGCTACACGTGGCAACACAACGAGTAACGTCAGCGTCTCAACAAACACAACACCACAGTCAACCATTAGCTGGCTTGTGCTTGTTGTTACTGGTCGTTATACAGCGTGATAAATGTCATGGATCTAAAACTAAAAGAGTGTTTAAATAACTGAGTGGCTTTCAGCTTCAGTTGGAGGGATGATGTTAACTCTGAACCCTACCATGCTCCTGGTGTTAACATGCAGCACCGTCGTCACAACACTTCTGTGTGCACATGGCTGCACTGGACCCCCTGAAGCAGTGAAAACAGTAACTGGTGTTATCACCTTCTCTTTCCTTTTTTAACTTATTTATTACACCTTCCATGTTTGGTGGCTTCTTCATTTCTGCCTCTCTTGTGGGTTTTGAAAGTAGGTAGAAGAAGATTGGTTTTAAGAGAAATCGAGGAAGCTCATTTCAGCCGCTTGTATCTGTGACCTCCTTCTTTCGGTCACGACCCAAAGCTTGTGACCGTAGGTGAGGGTTGGGACGTAGATGGACCGGTAAATCTTCACCACGGCGGTCCGGTACAGCGCCTGCATTGCTGCTGGCGCCGCACCGAGCCGCCTGTCCACCTCGTGCTCCATTTTCCCATCACTCATGAACAAGATCCTGAGATACTGAAACTCCCTCGCTTGGGGAAGCCACGCCGTTACATATGCGTTATATTATATTGCAGGTATAACACAATGTTACATAGACGTTGTTCTGTCATTAGTGACACTGAATGTTGAATTGCTAATGTAGTGAAACCAACTGAGCCAGTGGAACAAACCCTCCTGAGTGCACACAATAAAAATGTTGTCCACTGCTCTTAGTAGGGATGAAAGCTTAAAACAATCCTCCAGGAGATCAGTTGCCACAATAACCATCAGCACTGCATTAGTTATTGAAATGATTGAAATCCTGTGGATGCTCCATATTCCAATGAGATTGTTTTTTGTTGCTTTGTTTTAATCACGGCTCTGAATGTTTGCTGCAGATTTACTTTAGAAATATGAAGATCAGATAAAGTAATGACTGGGTGACATGGCAACCGAGCTGCAGTGTTTCACTGTAAATAACCTGTAATTGAGCAGAAAATGGATGATCGGTTAAATATCTTCACCAGAAGGCCCGGTACCAAAGGTCCAGAACCTACTGTTCTGAGCTGGGCAGCACACAGACCCGTTTCAAAGGTTGAGCCTGAAAACAGTTGTGTGCTGTTGTTAAAAAGGTTAATGGCAGCGCTTTTTTAATATGTGTTGCCAAATGTTCAGGGCTGTTCTTATCTTTGAACTGCTGCATTTTTCCGTTTCTTGGCCTGATGTTCACTCACCAGTGACCTCTCTGACCTGCAGATGTCGGCTTCATGTGACTTTGAAACGTCCACATTGTGGAATGAATGACTTCTTCCTGAAGATCAGGTCTCCACATAATAACTTGTTTTCTTTACTGTCCTACGGGTAAATCTGAATTGGCATTACTTCCAACACTTTCCGGTTGTTTCTACTTTGTGAGGAGAAAGTCACCTACATTATGATGCTTATCTTGGAGGTAAGCGGCTGCCTGGAATGCAGGAAAATCATTAATCAACATAAACCACTGCTGCAGGATTTGAGCATTGGTTTGCAGCAATGAAACATGCACATATTTTGTAGTAAGTGGCTCGAAATATGCAACTATAAAGGAAAGTATTTTGCATTTGCTGTTTCATGAGTTTTTCCAGATTGAAAGGTTAAAATGTGAACTTGTCACCCAGAGGCTGGAGCTCCGTGAACATGTTTATGTAACAGTGGTTCTATTGGGGAACAGATTTAGGATAGAGCTCATTATGAAAACATCTCAGCAGCCATGTTTCTGCCCTGACAACACTTGATCATGCTGAGTCCTGGAGTTTCCATCCAGCTGAACAGAAACAGCGTGAGTTATGTTTCAGAGATTCATTTTTACTTTCAGTTTTCCATCCAGGAAAACCTTTTAAAAAACGATCGCCAACATTGATGAAAAACCGTCCTCCGGGCTAAACACTGCTGCTATCTTTCCTTATGTCGTACTGATGGTGGTTTGTCACTGTTTGTGGGATTATGTTGATCCATCATTGACTTCAGCATTGTCAAGATGAATCTACAATATGTGTTCTCTGACACGACGTACTCACCACTGTCTCTCTTTCATCTTTCATCGTCTCTGTTTATTCTGTTTCCTCCTTTGGCCTCCTTTCTCTCTCCCTCGCTGGCTGTATCTCTTGCACATATTTCACAACCCCCTGGATCCAGCAGAAGAATGCGGGGTGCAATTAGCAGCCATTTTGAAGGTTTTTTTTGCTGTTTTTCTGTGGACTGTCCAGTTCAGACTCAGGCTGCTCTGCCTGAGTCTGGAGATACATGTCCATCACCTCCAAATACAATCTGTGTAACTTACTATAAATATCAGCGTAAGAATGAGGCCCATTTGGTAAACTAATCAGACTCTGCCAAAAACGCTACAGTAGGAAAGTCTGAGGAGCGAATTGAAGAGCTGAAGAAGCAAATCATTGACTTGAACAAGTCAGGAAAGTCACTTGGAGCCATTTTGAAGATGCTTCAGATCCCAAAATTACCTGAGCAAACAATTGTTAAACTATAAAGTGCATGGTACAGGAAGAAAACACAAGCTATCACCTGCTACTGAGAGATGGTCAGGATGGTAAAGAGACAACCA
Organism: Stegastes partitus; assembly: GCF_000690725.1. Classification (NCBI taxonomy): domain Eukaryota; kingdom Metazoa; phylum Chordata; class Actinopteri; family Pomacentridae; genus Stegastes; species Stegastes partitus. The sequence goes on along the minus strand of NW_007578164.1, from coordinate 375,578 downwards.
AAAACCGTCAGAAAGCAGTTCTGCAGCTGGAACACAGCTGTCAGTGTCCACAGTGTTTTACATCACCGTGAGCTGAGAGGCTGCCATGTAGGAGGGAAGACCGTCCTCTGGTCTGTTACCGACTGTACAATCATCCCATTGGTACCAGAAGCGACACACTTCCATCCTACTAGGCGATGCCATCTGTAATGACACCTGGTACCCTGAATTGTGTCTTTTGAGTTAAGTCGTGTGATTGCAGCCATCAACATAATCCTATTGCTCCATTTTTTTGCTGCCCTCATGAAGTCCTGGACTGTTTTATTTGTTGACATGCTTGCCTCCATCTTAGGATGCTGGAAGTAACTCGTTTGGATGTCAGAACTGTGGCTGCAGCATTTTGTATCATCTGAACGTTTTTAAGGGAGTTATTGGGACATCCTGATATTAAGGAATTACAATAGTCCAGCCGAGAAGTTATGCATGCATGGACTAGTTTTTTAGCGTGGGCAGGATGCTTCTAATTTTAATGATGTTACGCGAGTGAAAGAAGGCCATAACACAAATGTGCTTTATGTGTGAGTTAAAGGACATATTGTGGTCACAAGTAACTAAAGGTTCTTTACAGTAGAACTGGATTGCTAAGGAAATGCCCTCCAGATCAACTTTCTGGTTATGTGGTGCTTAGGGCCAAACACAGTAACCTCAGTTTGTCTGAATTTAGAAGAAGGAGATTCCAGGTCATCCAGGCCTTTGTGTCCTTCAGACATGTTGGAGTCTGACCAGCTGATTGGTTTCATTTGGCTTCATACAACTGGGTGTCGTCTGCATAACAAAAGGCATTTCCTAATAATATGCCTTAAGGGGAGCATGTACAGTGTAAGACATAGTGTGGTTCTAACACAGAACCCTGTGGAACTCCATAACTAGCTCTGATTTGGGCTCATTGTTACCATGACCAAACTGTAATCTGGAGTCTTCAAGGAACTCAAGCAAGTCCAGTTGCTACGACTAATCTATGAGAATGACCTTGACCTGGATGACTGAGAATCTTCACAGACAAACTGGAATCTGTCTTACAAATATGATTTAACCCTTTTGACACTATAACCCGCTATCCCGGGCTGGCATTATGACTCCCGCTCAACCCTGCAGCCCGGGATAGCGGCTCCGGTATACGGCGACTTTCTGTTACATTCATTTTGATTGGCTACCAGTGGGAATCCCCGCATGTGAACACGCGATTCTGTCATGAAACAAATTATGCAAATGAAGTAAATTGACGTCGTTTGACACCAAAAATCGCCAGAAAAAGGGGTTTTCACGGCCTGGTTATCAAACTAACTACCTAATGAGACTGTGGCTGATGTGTCAGTATATAGGAACTGATAATTAACTGCATACGGGGTTCTCTCCAGCGTCATAACAGAGTAACGGCCCGTTGCGCTGCTGCCTGAATAGACTATGCTGCAAATCGGGCCGTTACGCTGTTTTCGAGGGTACGTTACAGGAAAATATTTAACGAACACCGATTGAGTTTCACTACCGTGGTCTTTGCTGCTAACTCTGCTATTTGCTAGCGTCTTTGCTGCTAATTCGCTAAGACCCCCCGGTTGACGAAGACAGAGTTTTCAGTATTGGTTTAATTACAGCAGCCCTATAGGCCTGTGTACGTAGCCTGTTCATAGAGAGGTTAATTATGTCTGATACTGAAGTGCAAATTTAAGGGACAACGTCCTTGAACAGTCTGGTTGGGATGATGGGGTCCAACAGACCTGCTGCTGGTGTAGAGGAAGGGATGGTTGATGTTCAGAGAGATTTATAGCAGAGAAGCAGTCCAAATATAAATCAGTCAGGAAGCTGAGGACATTGTCATGATTTTGTCTTTTTCTTATTTTGTAAAGATCTAATTCTGTCTATACAGCTGGAACACTGCTGTTGAACTGTGTGTTCCTATAACTTTAAGTTCATTTATTGGTTGGTGTAAATTCAGAGAACACGGTTCACCTTTGGCACAAGTGGCCATTCTGCATTCAAGTTCATTCACTATGAATTATGCAGATGAATTAGCTGGAGGTTTAGCAGTCATCTGGCCCTCCAACACACTGTGTGTCTGTGTGTTGGTTTCTAATCACTGCAGATGGAAACCAGGTGGTGAGATTACTCACATGTGTGCTGCATCCACACCTCCCTCACACGGACCGCTTGCTCTGCACACTTGACTTTCAATCATTCTTTTTACTCACATTTTCATTTCAAACTCTTTTTTTCATCCATTCTATATCTCCTTCTTTCTGTCTTTTCTCCTCTTGAGCCAAAGGCAACTAGTATAACCAGTATAACCAGTATAACCAGTATAACTAGTATAACTCACAGCATCTAATCTGCTGTGAAGCTCAAAAAAGCTCTGACTGAGATGAAAGAGGTGCAGCTTAATCTGCCCAAATCTTAACTTAAACCCACAAACATTTAATTATCAAAACATGAACTGTTAACCGGACTGCAGGTGGATCAGTGGTTAGCACCGTGGCCTCACAGCTGGAAGGTCTCCGGTTGGCGTCCCGGTGAGGACACCCGGGATCTTTCTGCGTGGAGTCTCCATGTTCTCCCCGTGCAGCGTGGGTTCTCTCCGGGTTCTCCGGCTTCCTCCCACAGTCCAGAAACATGCTGAGGTTAATTGGTGATTGTAAATTGTCCGTAGGTGTGAATGTGAGTGTGCTTGGTTGTCTGTCTCTAAGTGTAGCCCTGTGATAGACTGGTTACCTGTCCAGGTGAACCTGCCTTCACCCTGAGTCAGCTGGGATAGACTCCGCCCCCCATGACCCTGGTGAGGATTAAGGTGTAGAGATGATGGATGGATGGATGGAATTGCAAACCTAGTTTTCTACTCTGCCTGTATTTTTATGTACATTTTTAAAATCACTTTTCAATGAAATACTTTAATATTTACTGAGAAATGACCGACCCTGTCACTGCCATCTAATGTCATTTAAACAGAGACTTCAGGTTGGGAGTGTTGGAGTATTTCAGCCACTTCAGATATTCAGGCTCTGACTTTGTCCACCATGCAGCGTCCTTGACTTCCTCCTTATTGGACCACATGTTGTACAGATCAGAGCTGTGAGTTGACTGATTAACTGTGATTAGTCTGCTGCTTCCTTCATAACTGGTAGAGTTGCACCTACTTTGATTTGGGTCTTTATTTTCAAACAGAACAGTTTTGTGAATCAAAATTCACCAAAACTGACTTTAAAGATATAAAAGGGATTTACAGGTCAGAGAGATTACATGTGATCAGACCTCAAGAATCCACTTTTTCATGTCTCACACCGTCACTGCTTCTGAAGAAGTTCCAGTAAAAGTCTCCAGGATGAAGCGGTGTTGGTGTTTCACTCTCTGAACCCTGACCTGCAGACTGGTTGACATGCTGTGTTCTGGGCTGTGTGGGACTGAGTGGGAGGTGTGGTTCTGGCCCTGAGTGGGAGAGAATAGAGGATGAAATCAGGTCAGTGAGGCTACAATAAGCAATGAGATGTGCTCGTCTCAGCTGAGAGGCTAGAGGCCGCCGTCTTTCTGCTAAAATAACCCAAGTTTAGGAATGTAGCCTCAGCTGCTATACGTTCAGTATACGTCCACTCACTTGGTCGTCGTACGCAGCCTTCTGTGATAGGCTGAACACAGTGTTCTTAGCTGTTGGTGTTAAAGCGTGTCCTGCGAAGCTAACAGCTAACTGGTGTCCTCCCATGATGCTCAGTGTTCCATCACTTTTGATAGTGGAGATCTGGACCGGTTCTCCTCTCCTGGGCTGAACTTTGTACCAACCTATTTTCATTCTCTCACACAAATTCATTGCAGCAGCTTTAGGGGCTTGCAGCAGCTTTCTGCCCCTGTGGGGGTTTGCAGGTCCTGCCCCTCTCTACCATGACTGCAAACACCTCCGAGAATGTTTTACTTGAGTGAGAAGAATGTGTGGTGAACATGCGCGCTGACGGTAAGGTTTATCATATTGGAATATACACCATGAAGCTAAACAAAGCCTTCGACGTTCTTCAATCACTCGTATTTCATCGTTAGATCGTGCACAAGAAGCACATCCCATAAGCAATGCAGTGAATCAGAAAAACGTTTTATTTCCACTCCTGGCAGTCTCACGGTGATGTCTCATGTGTCAGTTATTGATCAGCTGGTTGTCATGGTGGCTGAGGAGGAGAGAACAGGTCAGGAGATGGTTTTAATGGGAGCGATGGGATAGATTACACTCACATTTCTTTTAGCTGTAATGTCTAATTTAAGGTTCTGTTTAATTAGTTGGACATTTATGTGCAATACACATTGTTCAAAGTCACTATTTCATTTCTTTAGTCAGTCGGTTTACCAACAAACATTCAGAAAAGATTTGAAGAAAGAGAAAGTGAGTCTGATTTAAAAGGAAGTGAGAGCTTTAAAAAACCCAGAATCAGAACAGACGTGACGCAGCGTTGGGTTTCTGTGAAAGGACTCAAATCTGAACAAAGAAACCAAAGAATCAGTGTTTACATGGATCAGAACCATGAAGGAGACGTGTTCATTATGTCTGACTGTAACGACAGCAAATAATCAGGTCACATGTTCTGTTTGTTTTTGTTTAAAGAAAATAAAGTAAAACGTGACCGTCGGCTCTGAATACAGCTGTTTATGTTGTTATTGTTGTTGGTAATATGTTGATGTTTATTGTGTGTTTTTGATGCTTTTTGTTATTTTAGTTTCTTGTATTTCTTTGGCTAAAGGAGGCTTCAGATTGTTCTTCTTTCTGCTTATTTTAACTCAATAAATGACATAAAAATTGAAGTGAAATGAATTTAGTGTTTAGGTCGTGATGCAGACAGACACAGGAAGTGCACAGAGGTGCTGAATATTTAACACTTCATCTCAAGTTACATGGTCACTATAATATTAAACTTTTTTACTGTGTAAATATGCTGAGCGGCAGACTTGGTGATATCTGTGGATGGATCAGAATCAGAGTCCACCCCGACACATGATGGCACCAATCGGCCTCCTCACTGAATGTGTTCTGCGTCTCATGCTTTCAGTTGTGTGCAGACGTTTGTGTTTGGTGGGTGAACTCAGACAACCTTACAGCTGTGGCAGCACTCTGCAGTCATCTACCGTAAACCAAACAGCTTGTAGTTTTCTAAACGTACGTCAAAGTAAATGTTTCTGTGTGTCCAGCAGCAGCTAGACGGCACTCTGTGACATGCTTTGTGCTGCTGTTGGATTCTTTGTGGCTCTCCACCGAGTCAGCAGCTGCTAACAGAAGCTACGTCACCACAAAGACACAGAGCGAGAGGCACCAGGACGGACTGGTCACACTGAACCCCAGCCAGCCCGACTGAAAGGTTCTGGTTGCTTTATAGCCAGGTGTGGTGACTGCTGGGTGGAGGAGGAGTGGTGCTGGTCCAATCAGAAGTGACCAGAGGCGGGGAGAACAAGGGCTGAAGTTCAGGTGTTCAGCTCCAGGATGATTAGCTGAGATGACTGGCAGGTGTGGTTCTGGAGCAGCTCTCAGCCACGGCTGGACCTTCACAGGTCATCTCCACCACAGTGTGTACGAGCCTATTGTTGGTCTCCACACAAAACAAATGCATTCATGTGGGCCTATACATGCTCAGAAACCCATGAACATTTGCAGACACTGGAGAAAAATGTGATGTTTTCTGGGATCTGTGAATGTCTCTGGAAGGACATTGGTGTCGGTACCAAGAGCGACGCACATCAGTTAAAACACAGTGAACTTTACATCATGGCCTGCGAGGCGTGCTGCTTTTTCCTCCTTTGGTCTGCTGTTTAAACGTCTGACAGGTCGTCTACGCTGCTGTGTGTCTGATTGTTTCACCATGTGCTGCTCAGTCTTTGGGTTTTCAGCTTCGTTTCATTGGGTCTGCATTGTCTTCAGAAAGTCCAGTTGTTCTGTGTTAGCTGAAAGAAAATGACCCACTTCTGCTGTTTTTACAGCACGTGTCTGTTACAGGACTGTGACCTGATCAGGAAACACTGTGTAGACATGTATGACCTCCATTAGAAGGTTTTCTCCTCCTTTGCTTTCTGTATTGTGGAGTTTATGGTTCAATCACAAACACTTCCTGTCCTGGTGTTTGTTCACCACGTTGACGTTTTACCTTTAGACCGACGGCTCATCTGTCTGAAACTGTTGAAAGGAAACGACTGAAAACACAAGAATACGGGTTCATTCTTTTCCTTGAAAAGACGAGCTTAACAAAGCAAACAAACAAACAAACAAACAAACAAACAAACAAACAAACAAACAAACAAACAAACAAACAAACAAACAACTCAGTGTCCACCTGTCAGCATTTCCAGACATTTCAGCTTGTGGGCCGTCGCCTCCTGTCCTGGGACCAAACACACAGACTCTGGTCACATCATTGGTCCATAAGAACCAGACAGCTTCTGTCTGTTGATGAAATGAGGCAGATTTAAGTTCTACTGGGTGATTTCATCCACCTTTAACCCACCAAAGCCCAGCGACATCTTGGACCCAGTGTTGAATGAAAGAGGTTTCAGTGGCTGTTCTGCTCACGTCGACTTCAACGTGTAGCCAGATGTTAAAGAGTGAAACTGAACCTTGGGAACATTATCTCTCCAAGACTAACCGATATTTCAATTTGGTTTGGACAGGACTCCTGTTCCTACGGTGAGACGAAGCCGGTGTGGACTGAAACAGAACTCCGAGCTGCTCACATCACACAGCAGAACCCGGCTCTCTGGGTTCCAGCTTTGGGGATTCTCATCATCACACATATAACCGGCGCTGTCCGATGTGTGTGGACCTACCTGGCAGCTGTCTGGCTTCTGTTTGCTGTTGGACGGTTTTTAAAGCTCTTCATCTGTCCTTTGTTGTTGCTGTTAGTCTCATATGTTCTAGTCTAGTCTCTTGTTTTGTCTGATTTAATCCAACTCTGATGCGTTGGCCCGTTTGGTTCCGAGTGTTGAAAGCTGTCAGCTGAACTGTGAGGTGGGCCAGGGATGCTAGTTTTGATTAACCAATAGTTATTATCTGTAAGTTAGCGTTTAGTCAGCGAAGGGACGTGAGCTCAGTTCCCATGATATGTGCTGATGTTGGTCACATGATATATGCTGATGTTGGTCACATGATATGTGCTGATGTTGGTCACATGATACGTGCTGATGTTGGTCACATGATACGTGCTCTGACAGGACACGCGCTACGTGTTACACTAGCTACACAAAGACACATATAGCTAACCGCTAGTGTCAGGTAATGTTCAGTTAACACATTTCTTCTGAGCAGTTTGAGACTTCTGACTGGTACATGTTTCTTCTCTAACCTACAGTCCAGTACAGACCAGTGTGTGACACTGGTGGTCACATCTGATTGTGATGTCATCGTTTTATGGAGGTAGTGATGAGCCGTACACGACCAACCCCTGATGAACACTGGTGGTGGTGGAGCGAGGGTGAGGAACCATGACGTGGATCTGGATCACTGTGACATGACTACTGAACACTGGACATGAGGCGGGTGGAGGAGGGTCGTACTGATCTGAGAACAGTTTTCGAAACGTGACAGCAGTGAGATGATTCACAGGCAGATGTTGTGGCCACATCTGGTTGGTTCAAGTGAGGAGAAAGTGTCCTCAGTCAGTGATGAGTTGATGAGCGTTCATGTTCTGCTGTAGTTTGTACAAACATCTGTTAGACCTGGGTATTTTATCATCGTGGTTCTGATCCGGAGGTCTCCGGGCTTTTTAATCAACGCACATCCAGTTGATTGTCATGTTGCTGTGCATACGCAGTAGTACAGGCAGGATGAGAGCGTTTCATCAGGATCATTTATAATATAGGCAAGACACTAAACGTTCACTCTCGCTGTCTCCTGAAGGGGGCGCTGCGTCTATGCGCGCCGCCATCTCCATGGCAACAGTAAATGCATGCATGAAAAAGCAGCTTTGGGTTAATGACATGTTCTTTCCTTGTGCTTGTTGGATGAGCATTTCAGACGACATATCGGCTACCTGCTTCTGATTGGTCACAGCATTCGCTAGCGTCACACAGAAATACATTCTGTGAGCTGCTGGTTGTCCCGGATGACTCAAGTCAAATCTGAATGACTGACTTTTGACATCCATCTTTGGAAAATTGCAGCAGTTTAGGACGTGCACAGTTTGAGGTTAACGTAATAAACACATGACTGAAGACATTCATACGCTACCAACCAAACAACATGTTTGGATGGCTCCGGTGGTCTCAGTGCTGTTGGCATTTCAAAACAGTTCCAAACCATCAAACCATTAAAGACTCAGGAAACAGTAAAGAACAGGAACAACCAAACTGGTGAGCGGTCTGATGTCGGTCCACCGAGTCCCGGGTCAGCCTTGTAGCGCCTGGTGTGGTCTCAGCGCAGGAAGCCGTGCCATCTGTCAGGTGACAAACCAGTCGTATTTAGAGCTGCTGTATTCTCAATTGTTTGGGCTTCTCCTCTGTGACGGCAGAGGAAAGGATTTTTCCCACGTAAAGGAGGTGTGTGTGTGTGTGTGTGTGTGTGTGTGTGTGTGTGTGTGTGTGTGTGTGTGTGTGTGATAAGGCCTGGCTTGCAGCAAACAGTCATATTGTCCCTCTCAGACTGATTGTGTGCATTTTAAATCGATGTTTATCATCAATAGTACAATGGTATACATCTAAATGTGGAAGTGAGATAACATTCACAGACTCTGGCCGTGCAGTGCATTTGTCAAAACTGTTTAGTTTCCTAGTTTGTGATGAGAAGGTGGCTAATGTCGCTTTAGATTTTTTTGGTTTTGTCGTGTGTTTGAGGTAAAAATGATAAAATAAGAATGACTTGTCAAAGGTAGAAGATAGTATAATAATAATAATAATAATAATAATTGATCAGATTTATACAGCGCTTTTGTGGACACTCAAAGATGCTTTACACTGTCAATCATTCATCCACACACATTCATTGTGGTGGTGGTAGCTACGATTGTAGCCTCAGCTGCCCTGGGGCAGACTGACAGAGGCCTGGCTGCCATTCTGCCCCTACGGCCCCTCCATTCATACACATTCACACCAGGCAGGTGGTGAAGTGTCTTGCCCTAAGACACAACGACCATGAAACAGGTTAGAGGGCGGAATCGAACCGCCGACCTTCTGATCATCGACCGACTCGCTCTACCACCGGAGCCACAGCCGCCCCGTATAGCATCTAGACAGTGAACATGTAGGTTTGTTTCCTGTAACCATGAAGGAGTCACTGACTGACTGCGTAGTCGTGATGACGCTCAGCTTCCCATCATCAGTGCATCATACGTGAACTCACAGCTTCTTTCTCGTCCACTCTGCCTGAACCTGAACCTTCAAATCAAGCTTCACTCACTTCATGTGATTAAATACTCATTTCATCCGTCCAAAAACTATACCCCACTTCTCCTGGAGAGGGTCATTGGGGCCTGGAGCTGGTCCAACTGGCACTGGACCGGGATCAACGAGTCCAGAAAACTAAATTCCTGCCTGTTGCGTTTCTGACCTCTGTGTTAGTGACCGAAGCCTGATTGCTTGGAGTGGAGATCTGATTCAAACATTATGGTCAGGAGAAAGCTTTAATGAAATAAAAATAAATAACTTGGGGTGGCTCGGTGGTTAGCACCGTGGCCTCACAGCTAGAAGGTCGCCGGTTGGCGTCCCGGTGAGGACACCCGGGATCTTCCTGCGTGGAGTCTCCATGTTCTCCCCGTGCAGCGTGGGTTCTCTCCGGGTTCTCCGGCTTCCTCCCACAGTCCAGAAACATGCTGAGGTTAATTGGTGATTGTAAATTGTCCGTAGGTGTGAATGTGAGTGTGCTTGGTTGTCTGTCTCTAAGTGTAGCCCTGTGATAGACTGGTTACCTGTCCAGGTGAACCTGCCTTCACCCTGAGTCAGCTGGGATAGACTCCGCCCCCCATGACCCTAGTGAGGGTTAAGGAGTAGAGATGATGGATGGATGGACTATATTTCCTGTCCTGACACAGCGTTCAAACGAACCGTGGAGGACGGGACGTCTCTGTGAGGCTAACTTTGGCTAATGCTCTGTGTTGTCCTTGTCTTGTCCTTCCATGAGTCCAATGCCCTCCAGATGTTGACCCTAGTTTTCTCCTGACATCATCACGTTCCCATCTGCCCAGACTGTCTCACTGGATCAGACTGTTTTGTTGTTGTTTGTGCTGACATGGAGGCTGTGTTGTGCTGGGACTGAGTCATCTGTTGGCTTCAGCAGAGCAGCAGCATTGAGGCAGACTCGACCAAGGACTTGGCGTATGACTTCATTGCCAAAACCTGAGAACAACTGTGACTTACTTGTGACTTGCACAACTTTCACTTTGTTGTTTGTTCTTCAGATAGAGACGTGGCCCATCAGGGTTTGTGTAACAGCGCTCAGTGTTCTGATGAAGGTTTCTCTCGTCTCTTTCAGGACTCTTCACCAACGTCAGACATGGAGCAGAAGCTGCGTTCGGCCTCCAGTGTAGATGAACTCATGAGTCTTATCTATCCTTCGTACTGGGCTGCTCTCAAGTGCACATCCAGACTTTCTGCTGCTGTTTCCTCTAAAGCGTCCCAGCGGCCACAGTCTCGCCTCCTCCGGCCGCCGGCAGACACAGAGGAGCCCACGTTTGCTGCTGCCTACCTCAACCTGGATGTCCTCAAAAGTGTGTTTGTATTTGGTTGTCATATTATTTTCTCAGAAAGTAAGAGAGAGTAGAGAGGAGCCCAGTGCATCATGGGAATCCCCCAGCAGTGTAAACCTACAGCAGCATAACTAAGGGACAGTTGAGGTGGTCCTGAGCAGCAGAAGGTTTGAAGCCTCATCCTTGAACTGAAGTGCATGTGTGGTGGAGCGGTGGTCTAACTCTGTGTGTGTGTGTTCAGGTATAGAGTCAGAGTGGAGGAAGACTCAGTGCATGCCCAAAGAGGTGTGTGTCGACGTGGGAAGGGAGTTCGGGGCTCCCACCAACATCTTCTATAAGCCACCCTGTGTGTCCGTCTACAGATGTGGAGGATGCTGTCACTCTGAGGACAAGCAGTGCAAGAACATCTCCACCGGCTACCTCAGTAAAACTGTGAGCACATCTGTTTTCTTCTTCTTCTTATTGATGTTGTTGTTGAAAAAGTCCAGGAGTAGTTATTCATGACGTGTACATGTTGCTCACAAGTTGGTGCAGAAGTTGCTCCAGAGTTCCTCAGTTCCTCCAGGTGACTCTCAGAGAGACGGATGGGCAGCCTGGACGAGGGCACCTTCACGTATATGTGCCCCATTAACACCTTCTCTAATTAACGCCACAGGAACAGCACATGATATAAAGTGTAATGATTTAGACTATTGGCGGTTTGTTCCAGATTCAGGTTGAACATGGGAGCAGACCACCATAAGACCATGAGACTGGGCTGTAGAGGAGCAGCAGAGTAGGAACAGGAGAGGCTGTAGGGAACCAGGAGGAACATGGTGTGGAAACGTTATCGCCACAAGCATTAAAGAATTAGTACGTTAACAGAAATAAGACTTTTCACACGAGGAACGATGTTTGAGGCTCTGTCAGACATAACCAACCCCATCACTGCACGTCTCCGTAAGACTCACGCTAAAACATCCGACTTTACAACAGAAATACAAGAAATACTGAAAGTCTGGTGCGAAACTGGCTGTTCAACGTGCAGGACAACCTATAATAAATACTTATTGATAATGTTTAATTACCTATTGTTACTCAGGACCAGGTGTTAAAATGATTTATTTCTGATTTAAGCCCTTTAGCCTGTTGGTCAAGGTACACAGACAATTATTTAAATGCTGGCACAACAATGAAAAACACATTAACAGATAAACTATCCACATAAATAAAACTTAGCTCAGGATAAAGGAAAATGATCTCACCTTGATACACGTTAAACAGGTTCAAGAGGTGTTTTGTCATGTGTTCATACAGTATGGCCAACCTGTGGATGTGAGTGTGCTTGGTTGTCTGTCTCTAAGTGTAGCCCTGTGATAGACTGGTTACCTGTCCAGGTGAACCTGCCTTCACCCTGAGTCAGCTGGGATAGGCTCCGCCCCCCATGACCCTGGTGAGGATGAAGGTGTAGAGATGATGGATGGATGATGGTAGAACTTGAAGCGTTTCCTGACTTCTACGTCACACCGTGCAACGTGATTATAATTCATCCTGCAGGGAACGTGAACATTCTTTCATTGTTGAGACACCACAGGGCCTCTGCTGGTGTGTAGATCCAGAACAACAGGAGGAACAGTAATACGACATCTCTCTAGGATGAAACCGTGCAGCTCTTTTCTTTTGTGCTGCATTCATGTGTTTCTATAATTCCAACTTAAGAGCAATAAATACTGGTCTGTATTTGATTCCCTGCCTCCTGTCAGAGTGGCTGGGAAGAGCTGAAGAGGAAATATTATGTGTTCCACATGGTGGACGTGTGGTAATGTTTGGACCCGCTCCAGACCTCTGAATGACGAGACAGCCTCTTGTCACTGCAGCAGTTTGCTTCTGTTTTTGATCGGAGCTGCTTGTTTCATTCGTTACCAGCGACCATGTGGCCTGGCCGAGTATATGTCATGTATTTATGTGCTCAACAGAAAACGTCCCATCGCCGTACTTTTCCATTTCATACAATAAGAATCTGTTGACTTTATTCCCAGTAACTCGGCCGGTTCAGAAGCTTCTGACCCTAATTGTCTGACGCATATGTAAGCACACAGCCCAGAGGAGGATTTTCTAGGAACACAATCCTCCTGAAATGACATTTAAGTCGACTATGACATGAAAAAGTATGTGTTAAAAACATGAAGAAGACGAATGGTGGCGCTGAAATAGCCCACATGATATTGAATCTTCCACAGATTTTTTTCCACTTCCATATTTCTGCCAGAAGAGTAAACTAATATGCAGCTCGGGACGTAATGCTGAGATTCGGCGCTGTCCAGACTCTGTGTCTGTGGAGAAATAGTTAGAAATGTTCATCTTTTGGGAGCAATTGCAGCCCTCCACCCAGTGCACATAAACAAAGACTCATGATTCAATAGCGCCAATAAACTAGACTCAGTGTGCACACAGCTGTTCCACAACCCGATGATGTCTTGCTTTAAATAGCCGAGGCATGCAAGCAGCAGCTCGCTGTTGATGTCTTCGATGAAATGCTAATGTTTACTCTGGTGTACAGTAAATGCTGCTGCTGCTGCTGCTGTTGACCCAGAGCAGCGCTTCACTAAATCTTGGAGGGTGTAGAGATCAGAGCATGTGTTTTCTATAAACACTTTCCGAAGAAGAAGAAGAAGATCACCCAGTGTGATGTTTTCTTGCAGCTGGAGGAGGAGCATCAGCAGCCAGGAAGACATGGCTCAATAAAAGCCTCACAGTCACAGCGATGCTGAAGATGCATAACACATCATGTGCTTAATGTGCTCCCCACAGGAAGTACTGTTTGTAATTTATAATATTATGACTTTTCTTGTCTAATGCAACCTGACCCTGAGGATAAAGCCGTTACTTCTGTGTGCTTTATGTTCCCTTATAGCACTTTATTATAGTTACATGCAAAACACTGGATTTTAGGTTTCCAGTGCAAACTGAGGTCACAAGTGCATCTGGCATGAAGAAATGCAAACATTCACATCGTTGGTAATCAGAGTCGTAGAGGCAACCATGAAGCAGGTTAAGATGCTGTAAGCAGGTCAAGACTGTGACTCAGGTGGTACAGCGGGTTGTCCATCAGTCGCAAGGTTGGCGGTTCGATCCCCTCCACAGTCCAAGTTGGTCCTGATGGCGGCAGCAGCTTGCATGGCAGCTCTGTCACCACTGGTGTGTGAATGTGTGTGAATGAGAGAACATTGTAAAGCGCTTTGGATAAAAGCTGTATCAGTGCAGACCATGTACCATCTCCATGTGTCCTGGTTTGTTTCAGTAATGACCTAAACCACACAGAAGCTCCTACTTTAAGTTCAGAAGAAGCCATGGGCTCTATGTTATTATTCACATCACCACATGCTTTTGCTGGCTAGAAACCAGTCCTGAGGGCCTCATTAGCAGAAAGAGAAGTGTAATTGATGGAGGATTTTTTATCTAAGTGTGTGAACTGTTAATACAATCCAACTTCTTTATTGTCACTTCAGTCCCAAGACAATCTGCAAATGTCCCAGTGCATGATCAATAACATGAAGCACACACAGTCATCACTGAGGAAGCAGCGTCCACGTGGCCCACTGGTGCCATGAGTGGAAACCAGTTTACACGTGTCGAGACCATCATGGTCAGTAGAGTGGATTCTCTGCACAAAGTCAATGGAATAATGAAGACGGATGATTAAACTTAAACTCATCGGCCAGAAAGTCTGGATCCCAAACACACGTTAAAGCGGTAAAGAAATGTCTAAATCAGGCTGGAAGCATGATGTCAGACTGGCCTCCCTCCAAGTTTTGACTCTACCTCACTGAGAACCTCTGGACTGGACTGAATCAACAAGTCAGATTTAGCTGAACTGCACCAGTTTGGTTTGAAAGAGCGAACAAAACCAGAACCAGAAACCTGCCCAAAGCTTGCTGATGCCACCAAAGGGGATTAGTTCAGGTGAAAATTATCAATAACCACATATTAGCATGGTTCTGTGTGTGTTTCTGACCCAGACCTCTAATAAATCTATGAAAGAACCCAAATGTATGATTGTGTTTGTTGTGACAGACAAACGGTTCATCACAGGAAGTCCAGAGTTACAGGAGTCACTGGAGACTTCAGAGTGCCCCACGATGTACGGACCTGGACAGGGCATTACAACGGCCTGGGGCAGCTTTTAAACAGCACACAGACTGCTTCACCACGTTTCAGATGCTTCTCATGTCTTGACATACGCTGCAGTGACCTCTCAGGTGAAAGCCGCTGTAGTCAGGCATCAGGTAGATACAGGTACCACTTCATATGTAGACAGACCCACTGACTGTGACTGGATGAGGTTCATGATCACACCAGAACACAGGCTGGAGCTTAGCAGTGCAGCCAGCATGTGGACTGTATTTCTGTAGCTGTCACTGGATGGAAACCGTGACTGTTTTGAAAATTTGACAAGTTGTAGGACTCGAACATGCAAATCTTTAGCTGAGGACAGAGAACAATAGTCCAGTCTGAAGGCTTTGGGCTCGCAGTGGGAGCGAAGCTGTGAGCGCAGCGCCGCCGTCTTCTTCAAGCTTCACTACATGTTTTCCACCCTGATGGTTTTCCTGACTGCTGTTTTTGGCTGCGGCCTCGGATTCCCGACCGGTTCGGAGGTTTGTATAGTCTGCGGGGTACATCATTTAAATTACGACTGGCGAGATAAAACGTTTCACAATTTACCTGCATGTTAATGACTGTCTGAACTGATTAGAAATAATGTGACTCACAGCAGATGTATGGAAACGTGAGGAGCCGTTCTGTGGTTAGTCGGTGCCTTGCAGCACAAGCACCTAACCAGTCATAGAAGTCGTCTCTGACTGTATGATTTAGTGTTTGACTGCCTCTATATTGTGTATTATGGGTTCTTGTGTTGTCATTAGTGTTACCGTTGTTGCCTCACATGCTGCATTAGATATGTGGTCTTTTATTGTCCTTTTTGATTTGTCTTTTCTGCACTAGCACAGCGGCACAACAATATTCTGCTGCTCTGTCCCTCCTTTGAATGTTGCAGTCCAGAGTAAAATACGATGACAACGAATGGCTAAATGACAGTAAAGTGTGCTGTGTGCACATGCAGCACTGTACAGGGATGACTTAGGGTGACGGCCAGCCTTACATTCTGATGACGCAGGTTCAGTTTTGGGAAAACTAATTCAAAAATATAATATAGAGAAGCTGTGGCTGTTAAACTTTGTGAGAACGTGCACACTGAGATGCATATCAGACAGACAGATCTTAAGAGGGGTTCTGGGGTTCTGCTCTGGACCAGAAAACACTGAGGAGCAACGTCTGGTCTATAACCTCAGGGCTTAAAGTGGAACATAATCCTGAGCTGGAGCGGTTTTGTGTTTGGGTGGGGGGTGCAATCTAGCTAATTACTAAGATATTAAGATATCTGAATTCACAAACTCAGACTACAGATTAGAGCAATACCAACAAAGGCCAGTAGGTGGTGGTAGGTACTCCATCTGACTACAGCATGGTGCAGATATACTGTTTAGCAACCAGTCAGTAAAAGACATGGGAAGAGACACTGATTCACCTTTTAACAATATGTGCATTATTTATTACCTCCGCCAAGGAGCTTATGTTTAAGCCGGTGTTTATCCATTT
>NW_007578164.1:357096-358514 GCF_000690725.1 Stegastes partitus | reverse complement strand
TGTAAGTCCTATTACATTAAGTTCTGTTGGTCCATGTTGGAGCCCTGATGGTCACTTCTTCTCCACACTGCTGTGCACAGGTGAACTTTTCAACCCAGCGGTGGTCACCGTGATCTCAGAGAGCTCTTTGTGTTCCGTAACCATGGCGACCTCAGCTTCAATGACGTCCTAATGAGCACGAGAGGCAGAGAGACAGTTTAAGCTGTTCAAGGGTCTTGAATAGGAGTCATTCAGACTAATTAGTCACCATTCAAGGTGAACATCCCTCAGTGAGAGGGTGAAGTGGCTCTCAGGCTGCTCTGTGTGAGGGTCTTCCTCAGCGCCATGTGAAAATCCAAGCTGAGCTCCTCATCGCTCGCTTTGTTCTTCAAGTGGTGCTCCTTTACTTTCTCCTGGATTGTTGGTCGTTTGCTGTGTTGGTGCTCGATTGTTGTGAGCAACCAGGACGTTTCAGTGCCAGTGATTCAAGGGCCCTCGTTTAAACACTGTGTTAAATAACAGAGCGATGTGACGGACTCGCTGATTTAAAAGACGGGTTTAATGAGCTCCAGGACACATTTAAAAAATCAAAACTAATTGTGATGTATGAAAATAAAACAGAGTAGAGATGAACTGAGAGAACTGCAGTACAAACAAATACCGCTGATCCACCCGTCACACAGCTGATATGATGATTATTTTGTTCTCCTTTCCTTTAGGATGTTGGACATTTTTGTGCATGTAAAAGGTCTGCAAATTTATAAAGCCTCTAATTTTCTCATCCCTTCATGGTACATTCCCATGACCCCTGCCCAGCAGCGAGTTCGGCCCTCAGACAAAGAAGGAGCAGCTTCCCAACATCGGAGCAAAAAAAACAAAAAAACAGGACCTGAAATGGGACGTTTTAGAGTGAGGAGAGTAATATATGGATAATAATATAACATGAAGTCATGTCAGCATGTTCAAACAGATCCCCACAATACAGTCATAATGATCAGTGTGTAGATGTGCAGATTACTGACTGGATCATTTCCTGCATGAGGTCCTTAAAGTGACAATAAAAACAACAATAAACTGGATTTGATGTGATTTAAAGCAGTGGGGCTCTCTCTCATAGGACAGCTCGCTCTGCTTTGCCACAGATACCCACCGGGCGACACTCAGCGGGTCGGGTGGGCTTCCAGCGTACCGTCGTCCTCCAACGTATTCATCCCCTCCATTAAAGAAAAGGCTGAAGTCACAGCAGCCACTGAAATAACTAGAAACGGAAAAAAGTCCAATAAATAAAAATGTGTTAAATTATAATTTAGTGAAATCAGACGTTGCTTTGAATTGTGGTTGAAAAGAATAATAAAAAAAAAACAAACAAAACTGTCCCGGACCAATGAGAGGCCTTTGCTGATGAGCAGTGGACCAATGAGAGGCCTTTGCTGATGAGC
>NW_007578164.1:335808-355566 GCF_000690725.1 Stegastes partitus | reverse complement strand
TGTACAGTATTTTCAGAGGAAATATATTTTTCTTGGCAGGTTCAGGAAATCCAAACAAGGTATTTTATTTCTGAAGTAATTCAGCATCAGGTTTGAGTTTGTTTTTAGTTCTGTGGAT
Organism: Stegastes partitus; assembly: GCF_000690725.1. Lineage (NCBI taxonomy): Eukaryota > Metazoa > Chordata > Actinopteri > Pomacentridae > Stegastes > Stegastes partitus. Next base: position 355,448 of record NW_007578164.1, on the reverse strand, counting down.
ATTAAAAGTTTTCTTTTCTTCTCCTTTTTTTTTTTTTTGCAAATGTTTGCAAAAGTTATATTAATTAAAATAAGAAAAGATGAGATAAAATAGAACTGAGATGTTCCTCAGACATAACACATAAGATGGAAGCCTGGTACATGACTGGAGCACAGTGAGTAGGCTAACAGGAGAGAGTCATGCTGAGGTAATACGTTCACATGATCATGAAATGAAAATGCTGTAGACGCTGTACATGGATGTGATATATTACACGTGATTCTGAAGCTGATGTTGCACAAACTATTGAGAAATGTAATATTGCAATATGTGTTGACATGATGGTTCAGATGTAGTTCCTGCAGAGAGGAGAGCAGAGGAGGTGTCCTCTAACTCTAACCCTGGCAGCGCTGTGCTGGTATAAAGCATCAGGATCTGGAGGAGCTTCCACTTCAAACAGTCATTTTTTGTATGAAGATGATGAGTGTGAGAGTAGCGGTGCTGTAAACAGAAAGTAGCAACAGCTGCTAAAAAATGTGTTTTGAAAATATGATTGGCCGTCTGATTGGTGGATCTGCTGTTCAGCATCATGCAGCATCATGACTTCTGTTTTTAACAATTTGTGACTGAGAACAAACATTTGAAGATATGCTGCTTTGGTTTTGATGCAGCTGCTTCTCTGATTTCATCGTGGCTCTCTGTGGTCTCCTCTCATGTCCGTCCTACGGCACCATCTGATACCGCCGGCTGGAAGTGGGCGGGACGCACGGCCAGGGTTTGGCTCCTCAGACCAGTTTAGGTGTTTAGGTTGGTGGTCACGGCACCGTTTTTGCAGCGGGAGGAGGAGGGGGGGTGGTTCCTGCTGAGCATTCGGTCCGACGGGGCAGCAGTGAGCGGGCGTTTCCAATAGACTGATAGACTCCAGCTCCCATGATCCGAGTGAGGATGAAGTGCTGTATAGATGATGGATGGATGGATCCTATCTCCCACCCCCCCATCCCCACCCTCACCCAGCCGGTCGGGGCAGATGGCTGCCTTCCCTGAGCCTGGTTCTGTCTGAGTGTCTTTCCCTCCCTGTTGGGGTTCGCTCCTTCCCACCGACCGCTTGCTCAGCAACTCTGGATTGTCGGGTTCTCTGTTCCAGTGACATGCTGTGAACTGCGCTACATAAATGTAATTGAATTGAAAATATATGACCTTCCATTTCACCAGAGTAAACCTTTAGCCCAGGGGTCTCGAACTCCGGTCCTCGAGGGCCGCAATCCTGCAAGTTTTAGATGTTTCCTTCTTCCAACACACCTGATTCAAATGATCAGCTCATCATCAAGCGCTGCAGAAGCCTGATAACCATCCTGATGATTTGAATCAGGTGTGTTGGAAGAAGGAAACATCTAAAACTTGCAGGATTGCGGCCCTCGAGGACCGGAGTTCGAGACCCCTGCTTTAGCCAGTCGGTGAGCTGAAGCTTTCTCCTCCAGTGTCTGCTTCCACATACACAGACGTACTTTCTCCCCGCTGGCCGTCTGATTGAGGCAAACCCAAGAAGTCCTCCTTTGATCGAGGTGTTTGTCTGCAGTCCTTCAGCTGGCTTATCATGGCCAAACTGCACACTTCCCCCACACATGCACATCAGAGGAATCCCATTCCTTGAGCCAATTAAATGCTCAGTGTGTGAGATCAGATAGAAAGGGAGGCTTCATCCTCTGGCTGGTTGACATCAGTTTTTTGTGACATTTAGACTTTGCGGATTGCATTTTAAGGATCATGCAAAACGAGTATTTCTCAAAAGATTGCACCAGATGTGTTGAAGAAATCTGGCCTTTTCTTCCCATGATTAAACCTACAGTGACTGAGTTTTGACCTTCAGGGGATGCAGACACAAGTGAACTCAACACCAATACACAGCGTCCTCCAACACTTCTGCTGCTTTAGCTTTTTGAGATTAAAACATAACAAAGAGACAAGAACAGAGACTAAGAGCTTCGATTTCACACTGTTTATACGGCCGTACATTCAGTGATTTAGTTTTAATGTGGAGTCCACTTCTTCTTAGATGTGAAGCTAAAGACGGGCCGACAGCTCCAGCTTGTTGCTCATGTTTGTCCTCATGCAGCGGGTATATTTAGTCCAGTTGGAGTGAGAAAGCACACACCAGCATGAAGACTAGATACATGACTACGGCAGAAAACGTCTCAAAAGGAGGAAACAAAAGTTTTTTGAGAATACCACAACTGGAATAATACATCAAGTGAGCAGCTTGGAACAATGTGAGGAGAAAGGCAGCACTCTGCTTAGTAGGAGTTAACTGAAGACATCAAGTAAGAAGCCGTAGATTAGTTATAAAAAGCCTGACTCCATAAAATACCACAGAAGACCCGCATAAACTGGCGTTGCATTCCAGTGACTTTCTTTTTGGACAAAGTTTTGGAGCCAAATTCAAGTCAGGATCTGACCAGATGTGTTCGTTTCAAGTGGTGTTTGTGTTTGGAATCCGGTGAGGTCCACGCTCAGTATGAAGTCCAACAAGCTGTCAGTGGAGCGAGCCATCATTAGACACCAGAACAAACCCAGCAGAAAGCAAAACCACTAGTTGTGGACAAACCAACTGTTGGGTACACTCTAAAAAGAAAGAAGGCACTGATGAGCTCAGCGACACTCAAAGACCCAGACGACCACGGAAACAACAGCAATGAAACTCAATGTGATCTGCTGACAGGACAGAAGTCTCTGTTCAATCCTTTACAAAACCTACAGCATACATCATCTGATTAACTGCTGGTTTAAGGAAACTAAGCATTTCTAATCTTTCCGTTGGTCTCTGTTGAAGGTGTCCGTTAGCCAACAGGACGTGTCCTCCTGCTCACACATGGAGCAACAAGCAGTGTCGATGCACAGCCGCCAACATGCAGCTCAACCCTCCTCCTCCGCCGCTGCCACCTCCAAGGCCGTCCCAGCAGCATCTGGGTGAGTGTTTACACAGTTCTACACCGAGGTTTATTGTGTAATTTCTTCAGAAAACACTGCAGAGGAAGCTACGGTTGCTTATTTTCCCTAAAGTAGCCTACAAAAGACAAAAAGAGAAAACAATCATTTTAGCTGCTGACAGACATGTGGCTGACTTGATAGGAGGGAAATCGTGCACCGCCAACCAAATAAAGAGCTGTGATGAGCAGCATAGACGGTAACGAGAGGGCTGGAGTTTAGATTTCTGCTCGTACATCAAGGACATCAATCCAAGTTTGTCAGTTCAGTTCATGACTATATGATGCTCATACAAGAGAGCTGAAAACAAAGATGGCTGCCGGTGGTGAGCCCTCCATCACTGCGCTGTACACCTGGTAGCTCTGTGCTAGCCACTGTCCCACCATGCCGTCCTCGTGTCAGCCAGTGGCTTTCCAATGTGCTGCATCCTGTTTGCTTTAACAATCCTCGTGTCTAGAGCTTGACTGGAGTCCACCAGCGGTAAATTAAACAGATTGGACGTCGTTTAAAAAGGGAGATAGCTGTGGATAGAAAAGTTCATTCTACACATCAGGACAATAAATAACTAAATGAAAGGTGTGAAGTCCAATAAAGTGTCTGTGATGGGACTATGGCCCAGATCAGGGCAAAGGTATCAAACTGTTTCTGAGGCTTCAGGGTTCCCAGAAGCACATCGGCCTGAATGAAAGGTCTGGAACCAGCAGCACTCATCGTAGAGTTGGTCATCCAGCCGACATGAGCAGCAGAGCAAGAAGGGCCTCAGTCAGGGAGCTGGCAGAGAACCCAACAGACTTCAAGACTTCATCGACCAGGCCTTCATGGTCGCACAGCCACAACTTAAAGGCACGTGGGGACAACAGAGTTAAGAGGTTTAAAAGATTCTCTGGTCTAAGGAAACAATATCTGAGCTGTCTGGGCAGAATCTGACTCTTCATATCTGCTAACAGCACCTCCATGATGCAGCGTGATGGTCCTGTCAGCAGTCAGTGTAACAGCTTTGTTCTGTCTGCTGACGGCTGCTTCAAGCTCTGCACTCACAACCTCGTTCATTTTACACTCGAGCAACGTTTTTGTAAATGAAATTTACCTCAAAATGTTAACTTGATGATGGCCTTGTGTAGAAGGTGTTTTGTGATTATTCCAGTGATGAGGTTTCATAAATGAACGGGTCAAACAACAGAACCACCACCGACGCCGCTGACCGTCACATCAACATTTAAACAGCCTTCATGCTGCTGCCTGAGTCTACGTCTGCTTTAAGGGGCTTTGATTCCTCACAGCAACTTGGTCTGAATGCACGTGAGCACATTTACTGGACGCTGCCGGTGAAGCGAGGGTTCCCTGTAGGAGGCACCGTGTTCCATCTGACTCCATCCAGTAGACTGGACTGAACAGACCAACTCATACAGCACAGACGAGTAGCTGTCAATAGACAGGAGTGATGGCTGTGGTTTGTTAGCACCACGTCTACCAAGCGCTGCAGCCAGCGAGCTGTTAGCAGAGTCACGTCTCAGTGTTGGTGTTTGAGGAGGTTCGTCTGTTCATTGAGCAGTATTTATGACTGCCGTGGATTAGCTGAGCGTCTGTGTGTTTGTGTGTTTGACTGTGATTACACTCTTTTGACTCCGTGTAAACAAAAGAGAAGCAGAAGAATGTGGAGACTCCAGATTTCACAGATAGCCACAGATACGCACTAACGCAGTGTGTTGAACACAGCAGTCTGTCTGGGATGAGTACCAGGGGATGCTTTTAGAGGTCTTTGGTTTTTGCTGGAACCAGATTCAGAAGCAGAAGCCTGAGTGGGTAATTAGGAGGCTTACGTGTGACCTCTGCTCCAATCCCATCATGAGGCCGACATCTCCACTCGCACAGAAGCAGCATAAAACCATCAGAATGTGGTTTATGGCCTGAACCTTTTGTCTGCTGGACACTCCGTCAGCCGTCCACCAGCTCAGCGAACACGTACGTGACTGCTTATAAACACAGCGTACGACACAAGTGTGTGTTGGAACCACGGCGTTCTGGAGCCAGCTGCTGGCGACACACGTGGTACTGCAGGTTCTGACACTTCTGGGTTGGATTCACTTTTCAGGGCCAATTATTACATCCGTTGCTGGATCCCGTGTGTCGCAGGGCCACAGACAACCAGCACACTCACACCTACGGACAATTTACAATCACCAATGAACCTCAGCATGTTTGTGGACTGTGGGAGGAAGCCGGAGAACCCGGAGAGAACCCACGCTGCACGGGGAGAACATGGAGACTCCACGCAGAAAGATCTGAGGAGATTCTAACCCAGGACCTTCTAGCTGTGAGGCCACGGTGCTAACCACTGCATCACCGTCCCTACAAGACGAATGTGTTTCTTCTATTAGTCTTTCTATTTTTCTTGCATTGCGACATCCTGTTTTGTGCGACGTTCCTCCTCCGAACAAAGAACAGGAGCTTCCCAAAAACAACAGTCACAAATAACGTGGCGTAACTGGAGATGGAGCAACCACAGATTTGTTGCTTTGGGTCAGCAGAGACGATGTCGTCCACTCCAGTAGTGAGCAGTGTGTGTGTGTGCGCTGTGTTTGTATCCGTGTGTGTGTTTGCAGATCACTGACCTCCGGCAGCGGCTGTCCAACTAAATCAGAAATCAGATTGAAAGCTAACCACAATGCGCTCTGAGATTGTGCAAAGTTCAAGTGTTTTTTGGTCGTTCTTTCTTTGTCCTATCCCCAACCCCCATCGTTCACACACCTTGGCTTCTGGTTTTTAAACTATCGTTCCATGACAGACGCCGTATGTAAGCTCTATTTATGATCCAGCATCTAACGCAGCGGGGTGTCATGGACATGAAAGGATGTGGAGGAGGCTTCAGGGACAGTCTGTACACAGAATTACTATTCATATTAGTACTCCTCGTATCTACCAAACACAACAACAATATAAATATTTGGTTGTTTAGTTTACTACAATTACAATATATTTACTCACATGTATGTTTTTATTTCCTTCAAATTATGTATTTTGTTCACATTTCATTGTTTGTTTTGTTTATTTCTAGCACAGCGTCCGTAGAGGTTCTGCAGCACTCACCGGTCTCTGCTGGACTCACATCGGTTGTATGTTACATATCATGTTGAGACCATTTCTAATAAACCTAATGACGGTAACACTGACTCGTGCTGGGAAAACATTCACACAACTTCTAGAGAACACACGCGTCGGTATGAAGATAAGCAAAGTGTGTCAGTAAAGCGGTGCGTGTGCTCTCTCTGTCTCCACTTCCTGTCCAGACTCTGTTCGATAACCGGCTCCATCTGTGTGTCTCCCTCTGTCTGGTTCCACAGACATGTTCTCTGCAGATGTGTGTGGCCCCGATAAGGAGCTGAACGTGGAAAGCTGTCAGTGTGTGTGCAGGCGTGGGGACGAGAATCGTGACTGCGGCCCGAACCGGCACCTGAACCACAACACCTGTCAGTGCGTATGCAACGTGATACCGGCGCCGTCCTGCCCTCTGAACCACATCTTCAACAAGGAGACCTGCCAGTGCACGTGCAGCAGGACGTGTCCACGGCACCAGCCTCTCAACAAAACAAAGTGTTCCTGCGAATGCAACGAGTCGCCCAATAAGTGTTTCCTAAAAGGACGGCGGTTTCACCAAGCCACGTGCAGGTAAGGACCTGTGCATCTAGAACAGTTTACAGGAGATGTACAGAGAAACCTGAGACTAAGTTAAGGACTAAGGCTACGGTGCTGTGTAGGCTGACTTAGTTTAACCTCCTCCTGGTTTCTTCTGTTTATGTGTTTCCTACTAAACTGTAGAACATTTAACAACCTGAGAGCTGTTGTTGCTGCTGCAGGTGGAGCTACTTTAAACTACTTCATGTGTAGTTTGGGCTGCGTAGACATATTCAACCTACAGATCACTCAAAACTTAAGTTCATTGACTGAGGTACTTTCCACCGACTGCATTGATGAGTGGTTTGCAGCCTGATGACGAGCAGCCGTGTCTCAGTCACATCAGCACTTTTAAATAGACCACGATCAGAGGCAGGACGTTGGCTAAATGGTCGCACCAGGAGCAGAACATCAACAGATTTCCAGAATGTGACTGAAATACATCAGCCTGTAACGGGTTTCAGAACCAGTCCTGAGGATGTGGGACTTCACAGATCCACAGTGACGTCTGCACACAGAGAACACTCGGAACAACAGTGAACCAACATTCAAAGATCACTGTGATTACACGGATCCAAGGAAAACATCCAGAGAGCTACAGCCCTCTCCACGCTCTGTAAGAAAAAACAACGGCATCATGGACGAGTGCCAAAGCAACAGCCACTCCTAACCCAGCAGAACATGCAGGGCAACCTGAATGTGGCCCCAACAAACCTGGATGACCAGTAGACCTTCTGGAACAACGCCCTATGAACTGACCATGCAGAACCTTTGGACAGATGTTTGGTTACATCTGGCACAAACACAGAGTTCTACAGAAACCGTTGTCCTAGGTAGCGGTGAGGATGGACGCGGCGGTGCAGCGTCGTGATGATGCTCTGCTGCTTCTGGGTTACGTGTAGTGGTGAGTCCTGAGTCGAAGCCCAAGCACAGCTGGGTTATGCATCACGGAAATGATCCAGCTTTGTAGGGGCCTAGTCACAGTCTGGATCTCAAACCCACTGAGATGCTACAGGACCTGGACAGAGCTGCTCATGCTAACAACATCTGCTCCTTCACTTCTTTATTGTTGTCGTTTTTTATAAGGGACGGATGTTTTTCAAAGTTTTCAGTTTTTGTATCGTCATCTCAAAATGTTTTGAGTCCGCTGGCTTCCCCGTCCGTTCATGTATCCATCAGCTAATTGTTTTATCTATCGTTGCCTCTGTGGTCCATCCGACCGTTTATCCATCCGTGTGTCACAGACCCATTTACTGATGCTAGCATTCATCCACACTATCACATCACCACCGTCTGTGACGCCACATTATTCAGCTAAATTACAGGATGTGTCAGTTAGTTTCATAATGATTTCCATGTCACTGTAGTTACAGGAAGGCACTCCACAGGGGAAGGTCTTCATTGGTCAGTGGTCGCATCATCTTCCAGCAGTCACCACCGGGCAGTAATAGGTGGTTTTTGCAGTGAACCCGGTGTGTAATACAAGACCTCAGTGTGCTAATGACTCCTCCGAGCTGTCACTTAACCATTTCCTCTCTATGCACAGGAGGAAATATACCCACCAATACACACATCCATCCATGCCGTCCATTGGTGACCCTCTGTGACCTCGCTCCAGAGTGATTTATGAGTGGAGCTCAGCAGCAGGAATCTAGTGTCTGGGATCAGGCGCTCGTCTGTGAGCGTGACCGTGAGCATGTGTGATTCAAAGAAAGCGTGTCTTGAGGGCTGATAGGTCTCTTGAAATAGCCACGACTGAATATTCTGTTATCCACCGTCTGAGCAGCTGGAAGCGCAGCAGACACCAGACACAGGCTGTACCATACGAGGCAGGAACTCATGCTTCTGGGTCCAGCAAACCAAAGCAGTCCATTATTTGGTTTTGTTAGATTAAAACTCTGACAGCGGGGTCTTACAGCTTCATAGACCAGTCAGAGGTAACTGTAAAACATTTCTTCACGTTCATGTCTCGGCCCGGTGAACGCTCCGGGCTGCACGGCACCGAGTGGCTCTAAAGGTGGTGCTGCTACGAAAACTTAACCCTCGTCATAACCTTTGATGTTTGGGACCTAATTAAAGTATGGAATAGTATGTGTTTAATGACCTGTCATAGTTTTAGGATGTCGACGTTACTCAGGGACCTGGAGGAAGGTTTCAAGGGGATTTCTGTGTAGTTTCTGCACAATGCTGTGAAATTCTGTTTTTCTGTGAAAAATGACAAAAGTCTTCACCAGAGGACCTGATTGGCTCTATTTGGTAAGAATGATTGATTTTAGAATGATTAGGAGGATTTATTTTAAGGTGAGCACATCTATCATAAAATAAAAAAGCTGAAGAAGCCATTTGATCTCATATAGTGTCAGACTGTAAAGTCATCCGACACAGCTCCCGTCTCTGGATGGCAGATCTGACTTTACACTTGTTTCTAGACTCTTTGATGGTCAAGCTAATTGTTCCTGTTGCCTCATGCAGTGGCAGCTGCTTTTGGTCAGCGTGATCCTTTCTGTAGCTGCAAACCCACGATGTCACATTTTGTTTTCCTCTTCACTGAGTTTTCTTTTTAGATCAAACAGAAATCGTGTTGCAGCGTGACGTGTTTGCAGGATACCTGGTAGACCTGATGGTTGGTCAGGTGACCTGTTTTGTCTGGACTGAAACACCTCCACAGCAGATGGTACCGACATTACCCAGAGGATGAACCCTGGAGATGTTGCTGATCCTCTGTCTTGTACTGTCGCACTGCTCAGGGGTTTGAATTTAGTGAATCTGCTCAGTGGGTCATTTTTCATGAATGTTAGTGCAGGTTGTAGATTTGTTTTTTATCTCTGGATGGAAACTGAGGACCCTCGGAGAAGATGAAATACCTGCAGGACGAACTGCACGTTTAAACCAGAACGAATATGAAAACAAACGAGCCGACTGCGTCTCGATTTATGATCCTTTAAATCCCCAAACGGACCGGCTTCAACTGAGAGTTTTCTTTGGACCGCTCATTGCACACATAATAATAATAACCGCTTTTTGTATTTGAAAAGTGTTGTAAACAAACACAATGACTTATTGTTAATGGTGGATGTATGTTTCATATTATCAGCTGATGTCACCTTTACTTGTGACTCACTGTGATGCAGAACCAGTGGGAGCCCTGAGCTGGTTTCTAGGTGTGATGAGCAACAGCGACGACTGATTCCTCCTGTCAATGCAGAAAAGCTTCACAGAGATGGGATGTTGAGAGCAGTAGTGATCTCAGGATATTTGATTTTAATCCAGAACATGCAGAAATGTAAAGTTGTCTGAAGCAGACTTTTAAGGCTGCTGTCGTTTGCGATCTCAACCAGCTGAACATCCTCCAGCGTGGACGAGGCTGAATGACCTGGCAGTGGTCAGCTTTGGGGTGAACCCACAGAAATAAAACCAAAACTGTCTGTTTGTGACTTCAGTGGTGGATCTGAGCAACGTGACCATCTCCTACCGGTCCTGCAGACCAGTGCCTGCCTGTTTTATCCACCTAACCTAACTTGCTGTTGGTTTTGAAGCTAACTCCTGCTCTTTCCATGTCGTTGCAGTTGTCTCCGGCCACCCTGTGAGGTCAGAAGGAGAAGGTGTGAACCGGGTTTCTTCTTCAGCGAGGAGGTTTGCCGCTGCGTTCCATCCCACTGGAGACGGCTGGACTGACCTCCGACACGCTCATGAGACACGAACAAGATGCTAAAGAACAGATAATGAACTTGTAAAGGTAGAACTGGGCATCCATCCCCTGTAGCCCTGCTGCTCTCCCAGTCAGCTGTGATGGCAGCTAAGTGTGTGGACCCTGGTGAACGTGGGGGAGCTTCGTGATTGGACAGCAGATACGGGAAACTCTGGTGGTCTGGAGGTGAGACGTGCACTGATTCTACTACGAGGATGCTCAACGGGAAAGCGAGGGATTGCAGCCCAGGACTGGACAGAAGGACTGAGAGGAGAAGTCGATCCCTGTTTGGAAATGCTGTCTGAATATTTGGTTTTGTATTGATTATGGCTCAGTATTCTTCAGATATTGATTATATAATTTATTAAATGTTATTTTTCAACCTCTGTCTAATACAGTTTCAGTATTTTTAATGGAAATACACTGTGATCAGTATTTTTGTATCATGTAAAGTATATGTGTAAAATAAACTATACTGAATGTCGCTGCCTTTGTGATGCTGTGGTGTGTGTTGTTCTGAAGGTATTCTGCTTTTAATCCACTGGAGAATAAACAGGTGTTATTGGCCCACAGCGACAAGCCGAGGCATCAAACCTGCTGCTCAGCTCTTTCTATGTGGTGTTCGCTCCAAAGTCATGCACATCAGTTATCTGGTGAGACTGGCCTGTGTGGTTGTGCAGGTCGTCTGTCTCTTTGTGTTGCCATGAATGTCCAGAACGTCTCCTGCCTCTCATCCAGTGTCAGCTGGGACAGGCTCCTCTCAGGACAAAGGTAAAGCTCATCATCTGGTGGATAAAACCATGCTCATGCTGTGGAAACCAGATGTTGGGAGAGACACTCAGTGTTCTTTTTTTAATTCCCAGTAATTCAAATTTGCCAGTAAAACGCAGATGAGCGGTGGAGTTTTTAAACCTGTGAGTTTAAAAACCAGACAAATGTAAAACAACAGACAGCGTGATGAGGGACGGCATCAGATCCTGTTTCTCAGGTCCCTGGTGTTCCTCAAGCAGTTTGTCTTTAACAGTGTTTTGGTGCCAAAACTAATAAAACCATTGTTTTAATCTATACAATGTGTAATGATGTAAGTTTAAAGTTATATATAACTGTTTGCTGGAGTCCATGCAGCTCGAATGTAGTTAAAGAAAAACAAATATGTTCTTTAACCTTTTTTAGAAATTCAGATTTACCTAAAATTGGCAAGCTGATATTATCACTTGTAACTAATTATTTTGAATTAAATTCAATTCAGTGGTCTCCACCATACGTAGATCTCAACATCTGACCATCATACATGTGTAGGAAGTGGCCTGTTTGCTTCCTCCTGTCTGAGACCTTGTGCTCCTTCACTCGTTGGTTTCCAGGATGTAAAGGTGGGTCAGCTGTACCGAGAGCTGTACCGGGTCCAACCAGCAGCCGCAACACAAGCATGACCCCAACCCGCAAGTCCTGCCAAAGTAGGAAGAGAAGCTAATGGAGGTCTGCTGATGAGAAGATAAGATGTTGGCACACATGAGGTGTGATTGTGTGCATGGTGTGTGTGTGTGTGTGTGTGTGTGAGAGCTAAAGCTAGGTGGCACAGAAAGAGGTTCACACCGTATATTACAGTGAAGTCCAGAGGTAACAATACCACACCCTTCCTGCCATTCAAACCTTTTTTGACTTATGACCCGTGTGTGAGTGTGTGTGTGTGTGTGTGTGTGTGTGTGTGTGTGTGTGACAACTATTTAGGCGGGAAATGGGGGTACTGGGTGTGTCAGCTGTTCAGATAACACAATAGACCAAGACAGTGGACGTGTGTCTGTGTGAGCATGATGACGTCCTCCTAACGCTCTGCATGCTCTCAGCAGTTATTTTTATGTTTAAAGAAATCAAAGTTTGTGTGAGAAACCTTCTTCTTTCTTACTCATCTGTAGTCATTCAGCCCTGGCAGCTATAAAACCAGGAGGAACCTGTTCAGGTGTCTCCGTATCTGGTTTTATTTCATAGCTGCTATTTGATGTGATGTTTGGAACAAACCAGACAGTCGAACCCGTTCCTCTCTGTGATGTATTCACACTAATGCTGATGCTTGAATCATGTCACACAGCTCAGAGTGGAGCTGCTGGTACCGGTGACCCGACTGGGTCTGAACATGAACGGATCACTGAGCAGGATGTGCTTGTACACATGCAGCCAACCCGTTCAGCTGTCGTCTGATTCTCGGAGCAGAGTCTGAAAGTGGCAGAAGTGAAGAGAAGAGAAGGTGTTTCCACTGTGATGCTTTTCTCCTTGAAAGAGAAACCATGTGCAGTAAAACCTCTGCTGCCACAGACTCACAGAACAGAAAGACTAAAAGCTGGAGACTCTGAGGACCACACATGGCGTCTCATCTCGGCCCATCACAGCCCCAAACATGTTGGACGGGTCACAGGGCTTTACAGGGTGTTGGTCCTTCACCCATTCACACACCAGTGTTGGCAGAGCTGCCAGCAAGGTGCTGACTGTGAACATTCAGATGAATAGAAAACCCAGCGTCCACCAAGAGTGAAGCTCAAAACACAACAAACAAAAAGCTTTCAGTATGTCCTGCTATCCATATTACATTATAATACAGCGGTTATCTATTTGATGAAACCTTTGTTTTAAATGCAGTTTGTAAAAGATAAACATCAATTCATGTTCATGCATTAAATGAAACTTGCACCGTATGTAGCTGAATGCTGCCACCAGCAGGTCTAAACAGGAACCAGCAGAGTTTCTACACCTACAGCAGTAGATAATGATCCACATCAAAGACTACGGTGTCAATAAAAGCTCCCACAGAGCAGGAGCTGTCCTGCAGCAGCTGGAATGCTTTCTGATGAAGAACAAGTAAATGCTGCCATCCTGTGGTGTAATCTGAAATTACAACATGAAAGAAGAATGCTTTAGACATGCAGAAAAAACCTGGGATCTGGAGTGACAGCATTTTATTTATTTATAAATTAATTTAAATAGTGAAAAGGAAAGAGAACTACCATTAAAACATGTTAATTTAGGTCAACGACATCGCTCGTATCCACAGTCTATCGATGATGCTTTCGTATCTTGTGTTGAGACCCATGATTGAATAAATAAAGGAAAAATAAAGGAATTCATCATTTCTGAGGCATCGTGGCCATCAGTAGCCTTAGCAGCGAGTCTCTGGTTTCAGTCCAGTCAGCCAGACCATTTGTTATTTCCTTCATCTCTCCACCATCAATAGCAAGAAATTCACAAAAACGCCTCAAATCAATGATTGTTTATGATACAGGTGAAGGCCGTTACTGTTCCAGGTGCTGTAGTGGATCATATAACAAACCAAAACGTAGAGAAGTTCGTACTGATTAATGGCCACACAGATCTGGTTTGTTGTTTCTGTAAACTAACTGCTTGTCTTGCTTTGTCCACTGATCCAGATGCCGGTTCCTGTTTGTAAAACAAATGGCTGAAGGAACGTATGGCTACCATCTCTATCAACCTGGTGAGACTGATGAACGTTGTGGAAAGGCCTGAGCTTCCTGGACTGTATTTGCTGCTCAGTAGCCGGTGGTGGTCTGACATGCTGGGTCACTTAACAGCTGCCAGTTTGTTGGGATTTGTTTGAAGTTATGGGTCGTAGGTGCCACATGGGAGGGCCTTAGGGAGGCAGCTAGCATCCAGCCACAACCACACAGAACAGAAGAAACTCAAACAAACTGCTGCCTCAAAACACAGAATACGAAGACACGAGGAACTTCTCCACCGAGTCAGCAGCTGCCAACAGAAGCTACGTCACCACAAAGACACCGAGCGAGAGGCACCAGGACGGACTGGTCACACTGAACCCCAGCCAGCCCGACTGAGAGGTTCTGGTTGCTTTATAGCCAGGTGTGGTGACTGCTGGGTGGAGGAGGAGTGGTGCTGGTCCAATCAGATGTGACCGGAGGCGGGGCGAACTGGGGCTGGAGTGCAGGTCTTCAGCTCCAGGATGATTAGCTGAGATGACTGGCAGGTGTGGTTCTGGAGCAGCTCTCAGTCACAGCTGGGCCTTCACAGGCCATCTTCCCTCACAATGATCATAAGTCCACAGAACCAAAACAGCACAACACCATGGGCCGGAACAGTTCCATCCAGCAGAAATCCCAGTGTCCTGACAGCACTGTCATCCCAAATGGGGGACATTTATAGAGCCACGACAAAATCACCATTTACGGCTCTCTTGGAGACGTAACTGAAGATAAGCAGGAGGAGATGCATTCTTCACTGTGACCTCCTGACCTTCTCTTCCTGACACCCACACCTTCCTACAGAAGCCCGTTAAACGCCTGTGCTCTGAGAAATGTACTGAATGTATCCTGAGATTCATTTGAAGCTCCCCAGACTGGTGGAGGGGCTTCAGCAGATCCCAGGAACCACATCTGAGCTCTCTGTTCAGAAGAGAAGGTTTACATTTTATTTTAAGAAAAAGGCTCAACTATTGCCTCTTGGAGCAGTCACACGTTGACTGGAGGCTCCAGAGGAAACATCTGAAGAGCTTTTTTATTTGTGTATTGAGACGGGACAGTGTGTATTCATGTACGTACAACCTCAGGCTGTAGGAAATACAACGGGTTTAGCACAAGGCTGGTTTCCATCCGGCGTCCCGCTCACATAAAACATCCAGCAGAGCAGAGAGTTTAAAAAAGGAAAGAAAACAACAACAATGCTAATAATAAAATAAATAAAAACAAGAACAATAAAACACAGACAGTGGCGATAAGATGGAATCGGACTGGGTGGTTCTGACCCGCCCGCCCTGTGTTCTGTGAAGGTAAAACAAGCCTCGCTGTGTAACTGCTGGATATGTGCAGCGAGAACAGAGGAGCTGCAGCAGCAAACTTCAGCTACAGCAAAGTTTGAGTTCATTTGGAGAACGTTTGAGATTCAGCGCTGAGCGGTTGTCTGGTGTCGTTTTTAAGCAGCAGAGACGGGCCGCGGATCGATCTATCTGTCTGGGTCGGTGTAAAACCAGGGAAGCGAGTCGTGTTTTCCTGCTTCCTCAACATTCCCATCCAGGAAGTTTTTGATTGATCTGGAGCACTGTCGGATCGGAAGCTCAGTGTGCAGATGGGAATGAGAGGCACTTGGTCACGGCCTGTCAATCACCACTACCGCCCACATGTACACACAGCCTGAGCAGCTTACACACTTCATAGACCTGCTTTTCCCCTACGGGAGAATAACCACAAGAATATTTAGTTCCCCCACATTACCACCCACACACACACACNCACACACACACACACACAGCAAAAGGAAAGTTCAGTCATCTTGCCCTCTTTGTCTCTCTCGGCTCTCATACGGCGGATCTTTGAGGTTTTTGACAGACACACAAATAGTTTTTTTCTAGTTTCATCACCGTCCTCCTGATCATCCTTGGAAAACATGACGGCATGCTGATGTAAGACGTTTCCAGCTCTCCAGCTAACCAGCTAACCAGCTAACCAGGCAGCAGAGAAAGAAAGTAAAGAAGAAGCACACGACAGTCTGACCACGTCGGCAGCACAGTGGCTCAAACATGTCAGAGTGCTGGTGTTATCGTTTCATCTGTTCAGGCCGTCTATATTTACAAATCTTTCAGTAATCTGGAGCGTAGACCCCCCTCGAGCTGCCAGACCAGCTCCTAACTGTCCAGGAATAATAGACTCCACTGACCTGCATTATCAGGCACCAAGATGTCAGCGGCAGATCTTTAGTGTTGTGAGATGAGGCCTCCAGTGATTTGGTTCTCCAGCACAGTTTAGGAAAGTTATATATATAACATGCACATGAATGGCAGGACAATGCCAGGGTTTGAAGCAGACGACTGCCCAGCGCATCACGCTGCCTCTTTCCTGCAGACTACGTCCTGCTGCCATCTCTTTAACAACACATGCTGCACTCACCTGCTGCTTTGGCACATGTTGTTGGCAGACTTAGTGCACAAGGTTACCAAGTTGTATAAATGTTTGAGGACTGGGATGAAGAAGCTTTTCAATCTGTAGCCAACAGGAGGAAGGTGGAGGCCCATAACACTTGTTTAAAACAACATACTGCTTGGGGGGCTGCAGGTGGATCAGTGGTTAGCACCGTGGCCTCACAGCTAGAAGGTCGCCGGTTGGCGTCCCGGTGAGGACACCCGGGATCTTTCTGCGTGGAGTAAGAAAAGTATCTGATTAATTAGAGGCTTTGTAGTTAATTAATTGTGATTGATCACATTTCTATCAAATAGCAAAGTTTTTCACTTCAAATCATTTTTAGTTGATTTAGACATAAACGTGAACCTAAACAATAAAAACGTTTACTTTTCATCTGTATTTGTGCATTTTTCATCCGTCTACTACGTTCACAGATTAGTACGAACTCAAAGTGCAATTAATTATATTCAACACTTTCATGCTTTTTGTCTTGTTGTTGCACAGTTTGCACAGAACCCTGTTCTGGTCCAGCTGCCTCGTGCTATGTGTCCACAGGACCCGTCTACTTCCTGCTTCCTGTTCATTGTGTAGGGAAACGCTCGCGTCGTGTTCTGGAGCGTTGTAAGAGTTTTGAGCGATGAAGCGTAGCGTGGCCCGCCAGCTCGTTTGCATGGAGTAGATCTGAATTCAACTTTATGCAAATTTAGCAAATTTTGGCAAAATGGCGCCGTGGACACGTAGCATTAGGCCTCGATAGGAAAAAGAACTTTCTGCCCAATATATATATATATATATATATATATATATATATATATAGGATCTGTGAGATGTGCTGAATAAACAAGCTGGAAGAAAACAACAACAAGTGGTCAAAGAGCCAATAGAAGCTTGTAGATAACCACTACAAAAGCTGACTAAGGTGAAAGGGACATTTCACCAAATATTAAAATCACTCTCTGAAAGAACCAAATCTCATGATTGTCTTTTTTTTATGACACTGATGTGTTTCAGTAACTCCATCACAGTTTTAGGAATCCCTGGAGACTGAAGCCTGCCTCCATGTCCACGGCCTTTACAGGCGTCTGTCAGCTTCACTGCAGTCACATCAGAGGCCATGAGCTGAGGAAAACTCATCAGAGACAGGAAGTTCCACAGCTCAGAGGCTCGAGCAGCAACGGCCAGCTCACCTGTAGGGACAAGCTGAGAGTCTGGATCTGGTAGGGCCACGCTCGAGGATCTCAGGTAGCCGGTTACAGCAGATTACAGATATAGACAGGAGTCAGCTCTAAAATCCACAGGTGAGCGGTGAAGGGCAGCACGCGCTGGTGTGATGCGTAAAAAGCTGATGTCACATGTGTGCAGGATTCGCCCCAGTGGGAGCATGTAGACAACGAATACGAGCCCTGAGGGAGGCCACACCAGGAGGAGACATCTTCAAGCCTGACAGAGGAGGTTCTGTTTGACATAGATGATTGTAATCAACATGATGTCCTCTGGACTGTGGTCAGACAGATAAACATGCTTTACAGACCAGAGTGTGGAGGGAGCCTGAACCAGAACCTTATTGTCATTTATGAAAGGATTCAGTGGATTGGACACTGTAGTTTCTACTTTCATTGATGACAACCACAGCTTGTAGGTTGGGTTTAAAGTAGAGGGATGTAGGGAGGCCTTGTTCAAATGAAAGCTAATGTTAAAGTTAATGGCATGTTTCAAACGTCCCAGAGCAGCTAACGAGAGCTAAAAGATCACAGCTTTCAGAAACCTGGTGGGCCGGTGGACAAAACATTCTGATCTAGTCTTTAAATGTGTTTTTATTTTCATCCTTTACTCACTTTTTGGTGTCCGTGGCTCTGTGATGCAGCAGCGTTCCTCTGAAACGAGTCAGAAAACAACCCAGATCAAAGAATCCAGAATCCAGTGTTCCTGTACAGGACGGCCTGAAGCAGAACACGACAAACACACTGAACGGCTGCAAATCTCTGTCATTCTGTTTTTATCATTACAAGTGGATGGAATGACAAACGTGCACCAAAACATTACGTACAGGTGTGTTTCTGGTCAGAGATGCTCTGAAGCTGCCGACATGAGGAGGTTGTTTCTGGAAGGAACCGTTCTCACATTACTTTAAATTAAACGGGCAAAAGTAAATGAATCACCTCTCATTCTGCAGGTATCAGGAGTTAGTTCTGCAACATGAACAGCAGGTGGCACTAATTCTACAGTGGACACATGAAACCACCTCAGAGGAACAGGACACAGTGAGATGATGGACTGGAGGAGAGCTACAGCTTCAGGGTGAAAACATGATGTGAACCCTAAACGCTGAGTGTATGATCATTTATTTCTTCTAAAAGTCTGTTTCCATCTATCAACATTAAAGTAGGAATAGATGATGTTTGACCTCCCAGACCTCCCGCTGACGTATGAGCATCACATCCAGATCATGAAGGTCAGATTCTGTCATTCCTTCTTCATCTTTGCAAAAAACCCTAAAGGTTGCTAAAACAACAATGCTCGTAGTTTTAAGTTTCAAACTGCAACTGAATTTGTTTTTCCAAACAATACTATGAAACATGTTGGGACGGTGTGCTGCCTCAGTTTGAAGTCGGCTGTCTTGTTGAACATCTCAGTGGACCTTCAGCTGAGACCCTAAAGCGCCTCGGCTCTGCATCATTGTTGTTGGGTTTTCACGCCTCGTCGTCAGCTCCTCACATGACAGACTAAACTCGCTGAGCTCCACTCTCCAGCCGAGGAGATTCAGACGTGTGATTAATTGTCTGTCACTGCAGAAAACTTAAGAAAAGCTTCAAATGACTTGCAGTTAACTGGCCTTCTACTTCCAGACTGCGTCTTTTTTTTACTCCTTTAAAATCTTATTAGACATCACATCAGAGACTCTGGACTTATTCAGCTGTGTCACTCCTGCTAGGATAGCCACTTATCCTGTCAACACCCCCCACACACCGGACATGGCAGGACCCTTATTAACAGGCAAGGCTCCAGTGGGTCGTACCAAAACCCCCATGGGGGGGTGGTGGTCATCAACACCGTACCGCTAGGCTCCTGAGTGACAGCTAAACGGCTTAAAATGTCACTTTGAATAAGAAGCAGGCCACACACAGGGTCTCAAACATACAGCGCACACAGGGCTTCACAGACACACTCAAAGGCATACATATCAAACTGTGGCCTGGTTCTGTTTCTGTTTCACAGGACTTTCACTGCCGGGGGTTGTTTCTGCTAGGGGGCGCTCTTCACTTTGGAGTTCCTCATTTATTCACGTAAGCAAACCATTCAAAAAAAGTAAAATCTTAACGAAACGAAGCAGACAGACTGTTAGGATGCTGTGTGATGGAAGCTCAGCGGGATGGTTAGGCTTCGTTTTAACAGGTCACCATCGC
>NW_007578164.1:325920-331703 GCF_000690725.1 Stegastes partitus | reverse complement strand
CAGGTTTAATGAGCAGCTGCATTAATGTGTAAGTAATGAACACACATGGACCAGTTGTCTACAGCCGTCCAGTCTTCACCGTTTGCTGCAGCCTCATAAATGTTTATATTCCTCATTGCTCTCCACTAAACCAGCCTGTGATTGAAGAGAGTCACATGACGCGTTCAACGCCTGCTTTTATGAGTCTGAATCCTGAGTTAAGAATAAAGTTCATCATCACCTCTGTGGTTCCTGCTAGCTCTGGCTGGGCTTTCACTTGTTGTTGTGTCATACTAGCTTCAGGACTCGCTGCTCTGCTGCGGCTCCATTACCGTACGTCATGTGACTGTTATTTTAATTATATTCATTAGAACTTTACAGCTCTTCTACATGAAGCAGGTTGAACATTTCATCGCATGTTTAAGGCTCCTTATTAAAACTATTTTGTAAATCTGTGTTTAATCTGGACCTTCAGCGACCCGCATGTCCAGCAGAGTGAAACAACACTATAATGGACTAATTAGAAGGCGTGACGTTAATCACTGATCCAGGAGGAGGTCCTGCTCTGGAGGCTGATGCTTCCCTTTCTTCTCCATTTGTTTCTCTCTTTGTTGTTTTCTGATAATCAGCGTGGCCGTCCTACACACACACACACACACCTACACACACACGGACACACACACACACACACACACACACACGGACACGTCGGGGTCCCGTGAGGCTCCTTGTCCAAAACAACTCAACCATCGAGGAGGCAAATTGGACGCTGCATGTGTGTGTGTGTGTGTGTGTGTGTGAGTGTGTGTTTGCGCTGTGAGTGTTTTCTGGTTCATGCATCTGTGTGGTTCTGCGTTTTGGAGGCTAAGTGTGTTCATGTGTGTGTGTGTGTGTGTGTGTGAGGAGGCAGGTGAGTGTGTGTGAATAATAACAATGTGTTTTTCTCCAGAGGGGTTCCACCGAGCCCCAAGAAATCAAATATTAATGATCAATCACTGCTTTGGGACTGCAGCAGCACATAGAGACACACAGACAGTCAGACAGACGGACGGCAGCAGCCTCGGTGTCGTTACCGTTTGTTTGTGAGACCAAACCAGCCACCAGCCGGATGGAAGCCGACGCTGACTTCTCCTGTCTGCTCCACAGTCAGAGTAGAAATGAGACCGTATGTGGCTGAAGTGAGTTCAGTCAACAGCCAGTTCACAGAAANCTGGAGGCAGGAACACCTACAGGCCCTTCTTCTGGTTTCTGGGGACTTGAACCACGTCTCCCTGCCGTCCAGTCAGCCCACATTCAGCCGGTATGTTACACACCAGAGACAATGGAGCACTGGATCTGTTTCATGCCAACAGGGGACGGGCATCAACAGTCTAACTCACTGTGTCGTGGACTACAGCAACTTTTGTGTGGAAACCCACTAGGACTGTATGTGTCACAACCGAACTAGGACGCATCAGCCAAGCTGGAGAACCGGTCCAACCTCTGCAGGAGACGTGAACAACGCTGTGCAGCTCCTTCAGGGAGAAGCTCCTCCATTCGTGGTGACGGAGAGACACCGCTGGTCCTTCCTGCTGCTGCTGGACTGTCCAACCAGCACACAGGAAAACTGTCTTACATCAGTCCATCAATACATCCTGTTCTGTAAAACCTCTGTGCATTGTCTGTTTTTCTACATCTACTAGAACAGATGCTGATTTGGTATCAATCTGTCATGTTAATTCTCAGCAGTAAAGTCAGTATTTCTACTCATCAAAAGAAAATTCCATATTGCTACTTCTTACGCATATTTCAGTTTATTTTAATACTACATTCCTTAAATGTTTGCACCGTTGTCCACTGTGGGATTAATAAAGGCTGAGTTCATCTGATCTGAAAAGGAAAGACAGACAAGTGTGGAATAAATACAGTTAAAATAATAGATTAAAATGAACATTTTTTAAATTCCCAGGTCTGAAACATGACATTCTCAAAATTCTGTCAAAATATTTTAGAGAACTTAGCTTTGGATCCCAAAACAACATATATATAAACTCTGAACATAGTCTGAGCAACATAATAAAGTTCTATGTAAAATCTAAAATCTGTTTCCTGAATCCTGTCTGTCAGCCGTGGACCGACCCGAACACTCAGCTCTGATAGCAGCTTCGTCCTGATCGAGACGAGGCATTACTTAGTGGCCACGAACTTCATTCCTATAATGTCTGACATTATAGAAATAAATCTTTTAGGAAATAATAATCTGTCTGTATGTTTGGAATAAGGCAGCTCTGCTTGTGTTCTCACCTTCAAATGCTCCATCAGAACAATTTCTCTAAACCCTTTTTTTGCAGGGACACTGTTGCTGCATCCTGGGCTCGTCACTGCAGTCAGTGTGTAGCGTCATGTGTGTTAGTTTGCAGAACACACAGTGCATAATGCTGCATCTTTATTCTGCTCTAAAGCCTCATAACTCAAAGCAAAGGACTGACACTTTGAGACGGATTCAAATAAAACTCGCTTGTGCCTGATATCCAAGGCCATGTCTGGTTGTTGATTCAACCCTGAAAAACTCCTCATTGTGACTGGTTTAAAGAAGCAGACAGAACTTTTGTTCCCCTATAGCGGAGCATCCAGACCAGGAAGCACCAGAGAACGGCCTGACTGGAGAGACCAAACACATATATCTCCTATTGAGATGGAAAATAAACAGGTCAGTCTGTCAAAGTGACAATATCCATGCCAACACACACACACACACACACACACACACACACACACACACACACACACACATGCTGCTGAGTAGCTAAACACTCGGAGACAACAGGAAGCAGATGTTGAAACAATGAGCAGCGCCCCTCAGAGGCTCGAGCTCGTCTTACGCTGAAGAAACAAATTTATTGCTCAGCTCCCCGAAGTACAAGAACACACACACGAGCCCAGCAATTAGCGCGACAACGCCGCCGTATACACACTCCGATTGGTGTGGCTTCACCTGCTCTCAGTCTGAGCAGGAAGCTGAGCGAGAGTGAATAAATGAGAATAAATGAAAATCCAGATGTTTTGACAAAGAGGAATAAAGCTAGGGGGCTTTATCATGTTCAACAGATGGCATTTACAACACAAAATATTATGACACATCATTTCTAAATAATCCATCAGGTTTATTCACAGGAGGCGGATGAGTGGTCAGAGAAACTAACAGACACTACAGACATGTTAAATACATGGAGGCTCTAAATCTAAACACGACGTGCATTCAGCGAGTGGAAAAAACTACTTTCCATGAAACTATGATCATGTTTGTTTATGACTTCCTCCTGAACATCATTATCTTTTCATATCTACATGTGACCTAAGACAGCTGCATCATGTGTCATCAAGCTGTGCATTAGTAAACTGAGGTGACAAAGTGATGACAGCACCAGAGTGCAGCTACACATGATGTGTGTGTTCAGTGGACACTCGACTGCACCTGTACAAGTTAGACAGACGTCCTCAGTCTCATCAGACAGGACGACCGTCTGGGCCTCTGGACGGTGTGATGAGACCACATGAGATCCTCGTTGATGTGGACACTGAGGAGCTTAAAGGTTTTTAATCGCCCCACTTCAGTCCCACTTCTGTACAGTTGAAACCACAAGTTCACCTCCACTGGATCAAAAGACACAGAACACAGAACTACTGACGTGAAATCAGACTGAATGTTTCCTCTTTAGGTCAGTCAGGATCACCAACATTATTTATATTTGCTAAACACCAGAACAATGAGAGAGAGAATGTTTTATGACTTTCTTCACAGTCAGAAGTTTCCATCCATCTCCTCAGTATCTGCTAGCGTTGCCTTTAAACTCTATGACTTGGGTCAAACGTTCTGGGTTTCCTTCCACAAGCTTCTCACAACAATCTGATGAGTTCTGGTCCATTCCTCCTGACAGAACTGGTGGAACTGGGTCAGGCTTGTTGGTCTCCTTGCTCCACTGATGTTCTCCAGGATTGACGGTTTAGTGATCTTAGTGTATGGAAGCTTCTGTCCTGCTCCGCCCTCTGTCTTGGATCAACAATCCTTTCCTTGGTTTTCTCTGCATTAAGGGAAAGACTGTTGTCCTGACACCAGGCCACCAGATCCACCACCTCCCTCGTAGACGTCATCTCACCCCCTCAGTGACCATTCCCATCACTGTTGTGTCATCAGCACATTTGATGATGCTGGTGTTGGTCTGGAAGGCCCTGCTGAGAGCATGTAGCTCTGCCTTTAAGTCAGGGGACCTACAGGCCGACCAGGATGCATGGGGAAGCCTGAGGAGGAGCATCAGAGAGGCCAGATGCAGACACCCAGTAACTCCACAGACACACTGAACCACCTCTTGGCTCACGTCGACCAGATGAACCAACATCCTTCCTGCCAGGGAGGGACGAGCACACAGAGCTCCATCAGATCCACCCTGTGACCCTCAGTGAGACCCTGCTGAGCCTTCACAGATGCAACCAGCTTTCAGCACATTGTCAAATCAAACTCGGATGTGACACAACATGATGAGCAAGTGATGAGCTTCGGCCTGAAGAGGACGGATCTGTGGTTCTGCTGGGACCAAGCTGTCAGTGCTTCAGTGTGATGCTGCTCTTTGATCCATTTTCAATTCATGGTTCATGCATCAATCCTCTTAAAGTCATTAGTTTACTGATGTGCTGTCAGAGTATTTATTTGTATGTTTTTGTAAAAATGAGCAGATTTACAGTCATTTTTATAATTGAAAAAAAAGAAAAGAATAGAAATTAATGGTAAAAAGTTTTGTAGTAAAAGTTTCTGTATTTTTAATCAACACATATGGCATTAAATCAGTCACTGATCTGCTTGTTAAAGCCAATCAGGCTCCTCCACTGGTATCTGTGGTGAAGTGATGCATGCTCACTCTATCAGAGCATAACTGACCTTTTGTGATGGTCTTTTAATTTCTCTCTGCCTCATTTACAGCTTAAGGTGTGACAGGAAGTGACATTTAAAGACATTTACATGAAGGTATTTTATAGATCAGATAAAGTCACATTTAAGGGAGTTAAAAGGTGGACTTACATGGTCACTCAGCAATATGGAGCCCTGAGCAGGATATCAGCCGAGGACTGTCAGAACAGAACTCAATGAGATGAGGGTAAACACCCGCGGAGTTATCTGGACGGTAGAACGTCCGTCTGGAACTGACTGTGGAACCGGTGGTGGCAGCACAGTTTCATGTCGTCATGCAGCCGCCCTCTCATACAGTGACGACATGCCTCCCTGGGTGACGGCGCCCTGCAGGTCCTGCACTATGTTAGGAACGATCTCACATATAAACAAAGTGCAGAAATAAGTAACGTGTCAACGGAAAAAACACGTCTATCACGCCGCAATTAAAAAGGCACTCGCTGTGGCACAACAACGGCACGGGGGATGAGGAGCGCCCCACGGAGGCAGCCGGGGGCAGAAACGAGCACGGCTGTGGTGTGGAGATGAGCTGAGATCACAGCTATTTTAAACTAATATTATAACAAACATAGAAACAAGATTATTGTTGGATTTTAAATGGTTCAGTTTCTTATACTGCAAATGTTTAACGAGGTACGACACAAACAACCGGTTTGACTGCATCCTAGAACCATGACAGCAGCATGCCGTATGAACACATGCTGACTGATGTAGCTGTGAGTGAACATGGGCAGCGATGGACACAACTTCTACATTATTGGTGAAACAAAACAGACCCGGTGAGAAGCTCAGTGGGGATACTTCAGGGACACAGATTGTCTTTCTGATTGCTGTTTTTCTGAATAATGAGGCTATTGTGGCT
>NW_007578164.1:319760-323510 GCF_000690725.1 Stegastes partitus | reverse complement strand
TCATCATCATCATCATCATCACATTAAAACAATAACGAACTTTAAATATTTCACTTTAAACGAGTCGAGAACAAATCACAGGTTCTCTTCTGTTTAAAGTCAGTGATGGAAAATATTCAACTTTTTCACAAGGATGAGCCGAGGCCACACACACACACACACACACCCTGAACACACACACACACACACACCTACACACACACACACACACACCCTGAACACACACACACAAAGTGAAGAAGACAGAAGGGAGCTCACCTATCACCACCATTATTACCCCTTCCCTGCTGTCCCCTTTAGGGAATGGACCGGTCCCTTGTCACAGAATGACATTTCTCCCATGGGTCCCTAATGGTCAAAACACACACACACACACACACACACACACACACACACACACACACACACACACACACACACACACACACTCCTGGATTCCTGAAGTCAATTCCCATGGAGCTGTCAGACTGTCTTCGGCCAAAGACCAGCGGTAACTACAAGTGAGCGGTAATGTGTGTGTGTGTGTGTGTATGTGTGTGTGTGTGTGTGTGTGTGTGTGTGTGTGTCTAAATGCTATCTAAATGTGCCAGCTTTGACATTTCTTGATCCCTCTGACACATTCACAGGAGCAGCGGACACTTATTTATTTTTTATTTTTTTAATAAATAAAGAATAAATAAACCCGAGGAGCTCGCGCTGCCTATTGTCTGGTGGCCTGCCAGCGGTGTGATTGGCAGAAATCCTCAAGGGCAGAGAAAAGAAGTGTGCGGCAGACACCTGTTTGGCTGTGTGAGCGCGCCGTGATGGACACGTTTCCTCAAGGCTACATCGACAGCTACCGTCATAATGATGATGGGAATTTATCCGAAAGGAAAAAAATGTTTGGACACTTACGCCAACTTAATTCTGGTCAAAATTATAAATGGTTGTATCGGATAAACTTTCCAGTTGTGTCTGCGAGTTGATTTACATTCTGCATCGACAATAAAAAGATCATTTGTGGTGATTCCAACACAGTAATTATGCAAACTTTAAAAATCATTTAAACATGCAGGCTTCAAGGTGAACATGTGATGGAACATGTCAAGTTAAAACTGTTGATAAAATGTCAAATACAAGATGCAGAGTTTATTATTACAAGAAAAAAAAGGAGAATGAATGTGACATTTAAATACAAGACGTTTTTAAATGGGGCTCGTATTTAAAATTTAGATTTAGTTCGATTCTGACACATCACAAAAAATCAGAAGTCATCATTAAAACTGATTCAAATATATATTCACAAGAGACCATCAGATTTTTGTAATGACATATTTTGTCATTAGGAGATGTGGATCTTATAGCAGACACCTGAAGCTGACAGGATGCAGGTTCATGACAAACCTCAGAATAAAACAGATTTTATAATGAAGGAATGCAGAAACGTGCAGCTACAGGAGCTCACAAAGAACCACGTCTTCTTATTTTACAATGAGAGAGTCAGAGAAAATGTACAGAACACAGATATTAGAATTAGAATAAAACGTTATTAATTGCTAAATTTAAATTTAACAGATAAACTTCATATCTAATTTATAAATAGATATGAAGATGCAGAGAATCACAGCGTTCATACCACAGAACCATCCCATAGTGAACATGAAGTTAGACCCGTGAACACATTCATGATTCCACCGTTAAAGGCCTCAAATCACAAAATACAGATTTTATAATTATCATATTATTATATCATATAATCATAATTTACACATTTTTTAACTACAAAATCTTTTTTTAAATATGTTTTTTGGCCTTATCAGACTGGACAGACAGAGAGGAGAATGGAGGACCTGCAGCAGCGGGACTCGAACCCACGACCGACTAGAGCCCGTACAGGTGGACACCACCTCAACCAGGTGGAGCTGCAGCAGCGCCCCAACACATTCAATTCAATTCAGTTTTATTTGTACAGCACATATTAACAACAACAAGTCATCTCATAGCGCTTCACAAAGGCAGAGACAGAAACACCCAACGATCCAAACATCTGGATTCCCTTTAAGCTTCAGCAGTCTGCTGGTGGGACGGAACCAAAAACAATATGTCCTGATTGTTAGAGTTTAGATCTGAGACTTGCAATTATTAGACACAAATCTCTGAATTTCAGATTAAAATCCCACCATTTTAGACATAAATCTCACAAAATGTAAATATTAGAATTACAACATACACGTCCTGCAGTGAGGGATGGATCACAGAGTTCAGATTTCATGGTGCAGATTGTAGGATCTCATCAGGACAACAACGCACTCAGAGCTCATCACTGTGGCTTTGACAGGATCACTGGTGTTCAACCGTTTCTCTGGATTATTTCTGGGAATGACTCTTTAAAGTCTGTTAACTCAGTCCTGAGCATCACGCCGTACTTATTAAAAGGACACTGACTTTCCTTAAACCAGCAAAGAGGAAACACAATGAGGATTCTAACTACAGAGCAAACAGGCTGCTGGTGGAGACGGAGGGATGGAGGCAAATAAAGGAGCTTCAGCCTCAACCAGTCAACACAGAGCAATGAAGGTCTCACACGGTAAACACACACACACACACACACACACGTCTGTATCTAATCCATGTTTCAGACAGGTGGTGTTTGCTGAGGATGAGGCCGTCTGCCGGCGGTCCTGTGGGATGTGGATGGCGGCTCCGTTGCTTTCTGCACCTCCCTGTGAACAGAAAGAACCCAGAGAGGGAGACAGAGAGGAAGGAACCCACAGAACAAAGAGGTGTGTGTGTCTGTCAGCTTCTGAATGCATTGCTCAGAATTAAACACTTTTACCTGCAGGTGCTTCAGCTGCTTTCTTTTCCTCACAAACGGACAAACGGACAAACGGACCAACGGACCAACGGACCAACGGACCGGTGCTCTGAGTGAAGCCCTAAACGTGTCCCGTGGCTGATGACTGGAGTCCTGCTCGTCTGTCCAGGTGGAAGCTGCATACAACAAACTAACACAGCCCGTGTATCTCCCCTCTGGCAGGAGGCTTCGGCCCATCAGCACCAGAACCAAGTTTCTTTCCATCTGCCACCGGCCTCATGACCGAGACACAGGACCCCCCCTGACCCCCCTGACCCCCCCTGACTCCTCCATACCTGTATAAATGTAAACACCAGCACACCTGTGGGGCTTGAAGCAGCTCCGTCAGCAGCAGACTCAGTCATCCTTCCTGAGAGACGGAGCGCTACCGCAGGTCGTTGCTACCAACCGGAATCAGACTGCTCAGCATCAGCATCAGCATCAGCAGCTGATGCTGAGCAGGTTAGAAAACTGGTATTTCATGTGTCGGATTCACTTTTGCACAATCTATTCTTCTTTTTGATGTGAATGCTGTTATCAATAATTATTGTTTGTTCTTTACTGTCTTTCTATATCTTTGGATGCTGCTGTGGCGTCTAAATCTCCTCCAATAAGGGATCAATAAAAATATTCTGTTCTATCTGCGCCCTCAGTGTTCCTGTAAATACCACCACAGCTCTACGGCTCTGATGTAAATATCACTTTCATTCTTCACGCTTCTGCTTTGGACGACTATACTTACTTCCATTCTTAGTGACTTTATTTTACTCTGTATTTATTGTTTATTCTGTATTTATTGTTTACTCTGTATTTATTGTTTATTCTGTATTTATTGTTGCACTGACCCACCAGAATTAATTCCTTGTATTGTGTGAACTCTACCTGACGATAAATCTGATTCTGATTCTAATTGTGAT
>NW_007578164.1:318180-319375 GCF_000690725.1 Stegastes partitus | reverse complement strand
AATAACTTATCAGCTGCTGAACAGCTGCAGGTGTTTCATCACAATGTGTTCTGATTACTGCTCGTTTTCTTCTTTTATTTATTAAATGAAATTAAATTAGATCAATTAGATCCTAAATAAAATCCTGTCACTGACAAACTTTATGCAGGTCCGGTCCACGGAAACCCAACGAGCATCCGTGTGTGTTCAGGTTTGTGTGTTAAAGCGGTCTGAAGACTTTATCACGAGACGCTAACGGCAGAGATTAGGACGGACAGACTGGGATGTAAATGTGTTGTTTACTCTGCTAAAGTGACTTGGAGAGCTGGGTCCGGTGTGCAGCCATCACTCCGGGCCCAGCGTGTCAGGCTGGTGTTCAGGGACTCCGGCGGTGAACAGCTGGATTGGGTCTGACAGTTCCTCCCCAGACCGGAGCCGTACAGAAGCCTTCCAGCTGTCTGAGCAGGATTTACTGGACTGGAAGCTTTAAGATGTTTCTGCTTTGTCCACCTCCTGCATCGGCTCCAGACGCTGGACAAGTTTCAGCTGCACACAGTAATCTGCATCAAACTGAGCTGGACCCAAACTGTCAGTAAAACACATGAGAGGATGGTTACTGTGAAGGACAGAAGACAAGTTATTAGTGCTGTTAAATATGTGATAACATTGTTTTGCAGCTTAAATAATGAGGTTTTAAAGCGCTGTGTGGCAGACATCAGAATAAACCAGAAACTAAATAACTGGTTTATAAATCCTACCACTGGAATGAAACAGAGGTCAGTGTTTGACTGTGAGCTAAATAAAACAATAAAAGCAGTAATTTAATGGTATCAGATGTTAAATTAAACCTCAGCAGCGTTTACTCTCATCACACACACGGCTGACTGGCCACAGTAGAAACTACTGCCATACAGCAGCAACAAAGGAAACACCAAAGCACAGCAGGAAAGGGCTCAAAATAAAAATAATTCTCAAATAAAAATAAATGAACTGACTGTACAAAATGTGCAAACTGAAAAAAAAAAAATCTTTATTGTCATCGCACAAAAACAACAATCATGAATCTGGCAACGACATAAATGTGGTCGTGTGGTGATTTGCACACAAACTTCACAATAATTTCTTTGAATGAATTTCTTTTTCATATCTCTCTCATTCCAAAGTGCATCATTTCTACTGGAACTAAAAGCGATAATGAAATAAGTTGTGTAAGCAT
>NW_007578164.1:313067-318156 GCF_000690725.1 Stegastes partitus | reverse complement strand
TTTTTTGGTTGTTGTTGTTTTTTTTATATTATTATTATTATTATTATTATTATTATTATTACTATTATTATTATTATTATTATATTGTTATTATTATTGCATTATATTCACTTCCAACAGCAGAATGTATATTTATTTTGTGTTATATTTGTATTTTATTTTCACATCAATGCCTTATATTTTATTAGATATTTTTACTTCTTGCTTCTTTAAGACTTTTTGATGGGGACCATGTGTAACTGAGAGCAGCTATGGGGAATCAATCAAGTATTTCTGATTCTGATTTAAATAAACAGATGATGAGTTGTATGAACAGAGGCTCAGAGACATCAGCCTTCGTTCTGGGTGGTGGCTGTCCGTTGGTTCAGCAGCTCTGTGGACCGCTGGCTGTTCTTCAGACGTCACCAATCAGTGATTTTAAATGGCTTTCAATTCACTTACTTGTGTTTTGATTTGTTGTTTTTTCCCCTGATGTAAAGAAGCTTCTCCGTCAGCTGACGGCGTAAAAAATTAAAGTGCAGTGATTTTAGGGCAAAGGAAGGCGAGACAAAGCGGCGCAGAGGGAAGGAAACGTCTCCAGAGTGGGGTGTGGAAACAGGGGCAAAGTTTCAAACATGGGCTGATGACTGGATGTGGAACAATTACAGCAGAGATTTGGGTTGAGTGGTGGAGAGGCGATCCTATTAAGGCTTTCAGGAGGAACATGTCACTTCATCGACAGTGACA
This sequence comes from Stegastes partitus, assembly GCF_000690725.1. Lineage (NCBI taxonomy): Eukaryota > Metazoa > Chordata > Actinopteri > Pomacentridae > Stegastes > Stegastes partitus. Next base: position 317,430 of record NW_007578164.1, on the reverse strand, counting down.
GTGACACCGGATGTCATTTTAATTGACACTGTGCCATCGGAGGAGAGAGGGAGCGCCGGGGAGGCAGAGAGGGAGCCGGCGTGAGAGTCCCACTTCCCCCAGGGCGATCTTAATTGGTAAAGTTAGGAATATAAGCTATGAAATATTAAATGTATAAAAGTAGAATATTCACTGCACGCTGCGAGCATCTCCACTCAGCAGCCGCTTCGGCACAGCACAGCGCCTAACAGGCAAAGTTGGTCAGTAGTTATTGTTTGTCACTCGTCCTGGTTGTGGAAACGGCAGCTCTGCATTAAATAATCATAAACATGCTGGACTCGCTTTAATGCAGCGAGAAAAACCCTCTGCAGCGTGGAGCTGTGTGGAGACGTAAACACACCTCTTTAGGACTTAAAAGATGAAACTCAGAAGGTGAATGATTGGTACGGAGAGCAAAGGCCATTTAAAAACAACAAAACAGTCTATAATAAGGAGCTTATTCAGAAAGCTTGATAACATTTTCCCGCTGTTCTTCCTTAAAGCCTTTTGCTGGAGCGTATGAGACTGTTGACATCACTAGTGAACAACAGGAAGTGATACAGGTGAAGGTTTAGGAACGCTGGGATCAGATAAACAGATACAGCCGTGACTCGATGATCCAACACTAAATGTAAAACCTTCTTTATGTCGGATATCAAGGCTGTTGGATTGTCCAGACGGAGGTCCAGATACGAGGAGGGCTTGATGCTGGAAGGCTCATTAGTTGTTCATTATTGTTCATAGTTGTTATAATAACTAGTAGTTCTGGTCCCAGTAGAACTTTCTGCTCTCTGGATGTTCAGGCCCAGTTAATGATGAATATCAGAATATTTGTCCCGGTCGGGGGACACTTCCACCCCGGGGCAGCGCTCTGATGGGGTGGAAGTGTCCAGAACACACAGGCAGTACTTGGCTGCTGATGCTAGTTTAGTTCTGTTTCCTCCATCGGTGGCGGCGGGGGAGGCGTTCTCATCTGTTCCAAGGGATAGTTGTTTGGTTCCATGCAGCCTCTGATCAACCAGTGTTTCTCCTCTGATGCTTCCCGGTTCATTGATTCGATTGCTCAGTGCTGCCAACTTGGTGACTTTCTCGCTAAATCTGGCGACTTTCCAAAACCTGTTGGCAACCAATCCAGCGACTCTTTCTGGTGTTTTGGGGACTCTGAGGTGAAAACACGGATCGCTCTCCAGTTCCTGTCCTCAGCGAGCAGCGGTGCTGCCGTGAGCTCCTCCGTCCCAAAGAGCTCACAGGCGGTCAGCAGTCTGGTCAGCAGTCCAGCTGCAGGCAGCAGGACGACCAGACGCTGGTTTACTTTGCTGCAGGGGGATGTTTTAAGATCGGCTTTCTATTTCATAAATATGAGGAGGACTCAAATAGACGTTGAGTATTTTATATGAAAGTAACCTTCAACCCAGCGTCTGTTTTTTTCAGGTCAAAATGTTTTCGTTGCAGAAACAAACCGTCGTTTCCTCTGCAGCAGGTCACTGGTTTCATAAAGGCAGCACGATAGTTTCTATACACATAGCATAAAGGTAAAAACGATGGATGCAGTGTTGTCTTCATTTCAGATGTCACAAGGGTTTTGTGGCTCCTGGTGTTTTCTTTTCTGTGGGGAACGGGTCCAAACGGGTCCAAACGGGTCCAAACGGGTCTATGAGTGTTGAAGGCTGCCGACCCCTGGTGTAGGCGACATAAAACATCTGAACTGGGTTTGGCTTTGCTAATGGCAATGTTCTGAAAGATTGAAGAAAACATTGTGGGACAAACCTCACTGACTCTAACGTTTAACGATAACAGTTTGTCTGTGCGGCGACACATCGTCATTTAAAGTGATATTTGACTGAAGCCCTACATGCTTTGTAAAACGTTGGCGGTGGCAGCGGTGGTGCTGATGTTCTGTTCTCTCTGTGTGAAGCACCAGCGACGGTCTGGCCCGGGTCACTAAATGGAGCAGAAACAGTCCTGCTGCTGACACATTTCAGGTCATATCAAGACTCGTGTGCACGTTTTCAATCGTGCACCTGCAGCTCCTGACTGATGTCCAGGCGTCTCCGCCGGCTCCCGCCAACCTGCCATTTCCCTCTCACCTGCTCCCACAGAGATTCTGATAGCAGCCACTTGGGACCCTGTTCAGAATCTGTCACATCCTGCAGTGTGGAAAACAACATCTATGAGCTCGGATGTGTCCTGCGTCTGAGGAAGTGTTACTGGAGCCGCTCAAGCCTTCATCGGCCCCGTTAGACCACAAAAAGCCTGGTTTCTAAAAAGCATCAGCTTGGTGTCGGACAACAGATCAGCCACTGAATTATGTTAAAGCTGTTAACCACTGAAGGGACGTAGAGCAGAAGTCTTGTTGTTGGCTTGTATTCATCAGTAAAACGTACGTATGACTCTGATCAATAATGTCAGTGTGTGAAAAGCTTTGAGGGAACATCTCTGCCCACCAGGAGTCACCAACCAGCTGACAAACCTTCACCAGCACATTGACTTGCAGATGTTAGATTTCTTATAGATTAAACAGCAGGGCATCGTTAAATTATAAACCAACAGCTTAGACTGACTGTATAAGTTACCGGACTTCTGATGCCAGTCATTCACCTGTTTTATATCCAGGATTTTGTACGTCCACCTTTACTTTCAGTGACAGACTCAAACCTCCTCTGCATGGTGGAAACAGACGTCTTTACAGATGTTCTGCTATTCCATTGATGTTTTGGGTTTTTTTGCTGGAGGGCCCGTGTGTGTGTGTTTATTGCTAAAGTGCAACACGAATCTTTGCCACAGAGGAAACAGGATTTGTTTTTTCCTGAATGCTATCCACGGGGAGGGATGTTGGAACTCGAACCTCTGTACCAAGCTGAAGGCTCATGTCTGGGCTGGATGTCCATGACACCACTTTAAGAGGACAGCTGCTGATTGGTGGCGCCGTGACTTGTTCTGTACCTCTAGGAACAGGGCTAGGCTTGGACTGAAGCGTTGACTGGAGCCGGTTGAATCAGGGCAGACCAGGGGTCTGCTGGGCTGAAGCCGGCTGGGTTTGAAGAATAAGTCCAGAGTTGGATATTGAGCAGGAGGAGGGAGGTCACTGCAGGACAAGCAGGCAGCAATGAGTCTGGTGATCCAGGAAACCTTCAGAATGTGTAGATGACCTGAACCAGACAGACTCCAGTGTCTACAGTCCCACTGAGTGTAGAGAGCATCAGGAGTCATCGGTGACCCGCCTGCTGTGCATCTCCAGTACTGCAATTAGCAACACTCGTTTAGAGAGAGGCTGCAAACGAGGCAGGAGCATGACAGGTGTGCTCACGTCCACCTCAGCTGGCTCCTCCCCTTAATGATAAGCTCCGTGTGCCCAGGAACACCTGAACCTGGACTTCACAGACAGCATGCTGGTCCCGGTGCACCCTGGGCCCGACAACCACACATTTTAATGCCAGAATATTTTATCTGTATTACAATAGATCAGACACAGGAACAACTCAGTTTTGACCAGTTAAACGGAGCTTTGTTTAGTTTTTAATCTGTAGAAAATGTAAGGAAACATTCAGTCTGTTTTGTCCCCGGCCAGATTTATTTCTTTATCCAGTGCAAACATAAAAACACAGAAAACATTCTCCTGCAGCACTCTGAAGCAACAATATCAGCTTCAAATTACAAGTGGATTTATTTATTTGCTATGGCAATTACTTAGGGCCAATTAAGGACTGCCAGCAATTAGCCGATCTAGCTTTGACAAATAATATGTGTTTCCACTGGAGCTGGTCGCAGCAGCTGTCTGCTAATAATTAGAGACCAGTTGTTTCAGCTGTGCTCCTTCCACAAGTAGGTGATGTGACTGTTTGTGGTATGTTTGCTGCATGGAGCTCATTCTGATGGTACTGTAGCTGTTCATAGGGTTAGGGCTGTCATGATGTGATGCGTTTTTATCAATTCCAAGCTCATTGTTAATTGACTCAGTACTGCTCTGGTTTCCTGTGGAAAGTGACCTCTAATCATCCAAATGCTTTTGCAGAAGCTCCTCCACAGGAATCATATTCTGTTAAGATGGTCGTATGACAGCGTCCCTGACTGGACTTTCCCTGAAAGCCAAACAGAACCACAGCTTCTCCCTGAACAGAACCGTGTTATGTTCACTGACAGCTCTGTGTATCTGACACCATTTAACCTTAATCCCTGATTTAACCAGCTAACTGATGAAGCAGCATGGCTGTGTTTCTGTAAGCATCGTGTTGTTTAGGCATCATTCATACAGTCTGAAACTACAACAACAAATATTCCTCCACAGCAGTGGTGTTCAGTGGAAGGACTCTCATGGTGAAATCATTTTATTTGCAAACATCCATCC
>NW_007578164.1:308606-311397 GCF_000690725.1 Stegastes partitus | reverse complement strand
CACACACACACACACACACACACACACAGCGAGAGAGAGAGAGACACAGCATTCGCACACACAAATGCTTCCATCAGAGAATTTCACTTTATGACAGTTCAGAGTCATTTTCCGGCTAAATGTACAAAATAAAATCCCGGAAGCAGTGTCTCCGTCGTCTTTCATTATCAGCCCAGTGATGGATTCATTTCATCACTTTATTTTAGACAGAATCAGCAGGATAAAGCGCAAATGAGAGGGGAAATTATTTATGAGGGACTTTTAGGAGAGATTTCTGCCGTATTAGATGGTATGTGGAAGAGAACGATCAGTGAGATCACACAGAAAGGATGCCGTGGCAACAGAGGTCATCAGTCAGGAGACGGTTTAGGTGACAGAGACTCAGATTTCTGTTTGGCTCAGATGAGAGAGAATCCCTGTGACTGCAACTTCTGCTAACTCTGATATATGCAACTCCAAATGAGGCATGATGTGCATTATAAACAGTATTTATAACGTAATAACTGTTTTATAACCAGTGGATGTTGTCTATGTGTAGTTTTACAAATGATATCTAGCCACACTAAAACATTTGACCAATAAAAAAAAGGTATTTTTCTTCTTCTTTTGTCTGATTTTGACAGAAAAACAACAAAACTGTGCGTTCTAGCCAGCTTGTAATAGCAAATATGCAAATTCCTCTTTATATCAGACTAGAAGACCAGGACTTCCTGCTGGAGCCGGCCCCAGGAGGGGGCAGCAAATGTCTGGGGGCCAAGTCCTGCTCGATGGGACTTGGCCAGGCACGTCCAGAACAAGCAGCATGGAGTCACCACCCGCTGGGATCGGGTTCATGGCTAATGTTGGCTGAGAGGCGGGTGTGGGCGGGCACCTGGGTGTCTTTACCCAGGACGCTGTAGACCGGTTGTTGGGATGAGGTACATTACCAAACTGATGGGGAAGGAAGCGGAACAGGTGCAGAAGGTAGCGCCAGTTGGATTTAGTTGGATTCACCTCCACTCACAGCAAAGGCTCTGGACTCAAACTCCTGGAGAAGGGCTGGGCTTTCTACGCAGGTGTGGGGATACTCACAAGCCCCAAGCTGAGGGCTGCTGTGTTGGAGTCCTCCAGAAAACAAGAGGAAAAGTCTGAGCTGCTGTTCGGTGCATAAGAACGACCAACAGTCAGAGCACCTGGCCTTCTTGGAGTCTCTTCCTGGGGTCCAGGAAGTCGTTCCACCTGGGGCTACATAGGCTTCCAGGGGGACTGCAACACTAATGTGGATGGAGAAAGCTGGAGGGGGTGATTGGCCTTCAAGGTCTGAAACCAAGTGGTGTGCTGTTATTGGACGCCTGTGCTATGGAGTGGCCACAATGAGCACCATGTTCGGGCATAAAGTGGTTCATGATGCACCGTAGGCCAAAAGCTGATGATCAACTTGGGGTCATATCAACACACCAGTGGCTCCGACACTCAGGTGAAAAGAAGAGCAGAACTGTCAGTTGACTACAGTCTGGTGGTGAATTGGACCAGATGGCGGGAACAGACCTGATGAACTCAAACATGTAGTGAGAGCTAAACGGAGGGCCCCTGTCCATGTGGTCTTCACCTACCACCTATCCCACATATCTGTTGCACAGATTGCTAAAGCCTCGGACACAACCAGTTGCATGACTTTTGGGATCGTACGTCCTCTGCGAATTCTGGATGCCGTGGAGATTGTGGAAGTTGTAGAGGTAGAGGAAAGGTTGCAAGGTCTCCGTCAGAAAGGTGCAAGTCTGCCTTGCGACTGGCAGGGGCGACATCCCGTCACCCCGGGGCAATAAAAAATAGATCCAGAACAAAACTAATTCATTTCAGGGCAAAAGTTAAAACTTGGGCTGCAGGTGGTTCAGTGGTTAGCACTGTGGCCTCACAGCTAGAAGGTCGCCGGTTGGCGTCCCGGTGAGGACACCCGGGATCTTCCTGCGTGGAGTCTCCATGTTCTCCCCGTGCAGCGTGGGTTCTCTCCGGGTTCTCCGGNTACCTCCCGTTGGGAAACGGACCCCTGCTCATTTCAGGGTTAACACATTCAGAGTTTTCACTAAACCTGCTTCGTGAATCGGACCCCTGTTGGTGGGTTCTTCTGCCTCCAGGTGACCAAGAAGAAGACTTACTGCAGCTTCCACAATAAGCAGCTTTTCTACCACAAGACAAAGTTCATGCACCTTTGCTGACTGTTTATAAGCGGTTTACTGCTAAAGTATCCTGAGTGTTATTATTTTTATTTGCATAATTAATTTGCTTTTCTGACCATTTCCATTGTAGCGTTGCTACATATATGATGCTTTGGTTTTTCAGATCCTGTCACATTCTAAGTTTCCAGAAGGAATGAGTCTGCTCTGTACCAAGCTACAGGCAAGAGATTCTAGGATCAACTGAAGCCCATCAGCCATCTTCTCCCACCATAAACCCATCCATTACCTCCTCCTTATTCCTTTCTGTCTTCCTGTACTACTTCCCACCATTATTAGCCGACTGCTGTCCATCTGTCCATCTGTCCATCTGTCCGTCCCTTAGGTGGTGTTAGCGTCCGTCCATCCATCTGTCTTTAACGCCATCCTTCACCGGTACCTCATGTCAGGCCTTCTCTTCTCTCCATCCAGCTGTCAATCCCTCTATTATCTATCCATCTCTCCTTTCTTGAGGCTTTTTAGTCTTTTCCTGCTCTCAGAAATCACGCCCTTGATCCCTGTGGGGAAATTTGTCCTGATAAAATGTCACTCACACACACACTCACATGCTCACACACACACACACACACACACACACA
>NW_007578164.1:296614-305909 GCF_000690725.1 Stegastes partitus | reverse complement strand
GGAGACAAAATCAACATCAACATCTTAATACACAACAAAAAGCTGCTAGCTAAGACAGAAGTAACAGCTGCTAGCTAAAACATACCGCACTGTGCTAACAGAAATCTTAACACACAGAATATTTAAACAAAATGGTGGATGGTTTGGTTTAACAAAGACATTCATTGGACTTCAGAGGTCAGGAACAGTGCTGCTTCCCTGCAGTAGTCAGACAGTAGAGGTGATCTCAAAGGCCCAAAACTTGTGCCATTATGAGCTGTTATTACATTGTGAGCAGACATCAGAGCTGGCATTACAGATTCAGAGGTTTGCTTTGGCCTCCTGTCCTGGTCAGTGGTCCTGATATCAAAGCACATGCATGCTATTTTGTTCAGAGCTGAAAGAACAGCCACGGTTTTCCACTTCCATTTACATTACACTGCATTACACCCAGTCTCCTATTCGTTGCGGGGTTACCATGGCAGCCTCTTTTTGTGCCTTTACAAAATGGCTGAAGTCAGGGCACGCAGAGTTTACCATAGAAAGGGTAACGAGAAGGATTCCTTTCAAAAACTCATTTGAATAGTTAGTGTACTTGTAGGAAAGTGAATTTGCAGAAATTAGTTTGATTTATTGGAGGAGGAACTATTGGTGGAGCCCTTTGGACCGCAGCACAAACACTGTGGGAGTGAGCGCAGCAAAGAGAACTCCTAACCCGATTGCAGAGGGAGACTCAGACAAAGAGGTAAGCGGTGATGGTTGTGTGGAGAAAACAGTTGTGGCAGAGGAGGAGAGAGAGCCCAGAGGAGACGCTGGAGGATGCTGAGGGAGAGCAGAATGAGATCCACTGTCAGCCACAGCCGCTGAAAAATAACACTTAGAGAGAAAATAGAGCGAGAGAGAGTCAATGAGAAGAACTGGGAACCAAAAAGTGCTTTGAAAACACCATGGGCGAAAAAAGAAATTTGTTAAAATAATAAGATAGAAAAGAATCACAGAACTATGATATTGATATAAATGGTAGGTTGGACTTCTTCTTTTCCTCGTGGCAGAAAGCATGCTCATATTGAGATGTTCCTCCACTGGAGACTCATTTAATATCAGCATTTTGCAAATAAAACATGGCCAAGGTAAGGTAAAGACATGTCACACATCATAAAATAATAAACTAAGTAAATTAATAACAACATTGACGACTACCACGAGCTGAGGTTATTGATTAGCAGCTCACAACTGAACCCTGGCAAAGTGAGACACACTTGAAAAAAAGGGACGATGTACCATCTCAACCAACAACTGAAGATGACTTTAACTTCTTTAACTTTTACTTTTGAGAGCATCTCACTCCCACTGATCACTCCCTGTTGGTCCAAAATGAAGCTACAGCTGCTGCAATGTGGGCGGAAATCCTGTCTACACATGCAGTCATAAATCTGAAAGTAGGGATGAAATGTGAAAGTAAGATGGACTCAACCTGAAATATTGAGCCTTTCTTGGCACACTGTAGTTTACTGATCTTACTCCTGAGAGGCCCTGAGACCTCCAACATGCAAAGCTCTCCTGTCCACTAAACTCTGCTCGTGTTTGCTCGTGTTGAGCCTCACTAATACACTGTATGAGTGTCACTTCAGGCTAAAGGCTTCCCACCGGCAACCAATACAGCATCGACCACTTCTGTAATAAATGTGATCAAACTGCATTATCTCCTTCTCATGAGGTGTGAACGCATCGGCCTGCAGCTCCTGCTTAAAGAACAGCATCGATGTCACATGCACAGTTAAACTTCTGGCACTGGGTCATTTTGGAGTGAAGTGTTGAGCTTCAACTGTTGTTTTTCATAGACTGAGCTCTGCACCAACAGGAAAATATCTTTTGTGGGTGTAACTTGGGTTTACTTGTCAAGGGATGTGACATCCGCCAACAAGAGAAGGAGGGAGGGGTGAGCACCGCATCACGGCTTTTACTGGTATTATTTTTATTAATTTTACATTTTGTTATTAGTGTATGTTTATACAATGGTATGAAATATATATTTATGTGTTAGTCAAGTAACTCAGCTATAGTAGCTTGCACTTTTTTTTAGCATTATAGCAATATTTAGCAATATAACCAGATGACCGTGACATTAATTATTGTCTTCAGTTGCACCGTCTATTTGAATTGATTTGATTCTCTTGATCCCGAGCAATCATCACAGGGTTTCCATTCAGATCCCTGCCTTCAGATAAGTCGAGCTAAGATTTAACCAGTGAAAGTGTCATAATGCAGCATAACCATGTGAAGTTCAGTCTCTGTTGAAGTCCTTCAGGAATGTTTTGCTTGACTTGTAAAGGTGTTCTGTGATCTGCAAAGTGTAATGTTCAAAATTTCAATTTCAAAATAGGCCGAGAAGAGTTTACTCACTCGATGCATGGGGATGATCGTGTTGAATGCTGAGCTGAAATAAACAAACAGCACCTGTACGAAGGTGTTCTTCTCCTCCTGAAGGCTCAGATGGAGTCCAGAGGAGATGGCATCCTCTGTGGAGCGGAGTGGTACCAGGTTTTCTTCATCAGGGTCACTGCCTGCTCCATAAAAGTATTTCACATCATGTTGCTCTTCTTCTGCACAAAATGGGGAACCATTGTCCAAGAGACTGAGGACTGTTTCTATTGTAGTGAACAGGACGTTGGGGTTACCAAAGCTGCGCCGTGTTGGTGGTGAGTAGTAGGTGGACTGGGCGAGTCTTTCTAATTGACAGGCATGGGTTTTTACTAGACAGAGGTCAGGGGTGTACCAAGGAGCAGAAACTATTTTGATATTGATGGGGACAAGCTGGTCAGGGCAGGAGGAGAGAGTCGCTGAGGTTTGAGGGGGTGTGGATGTCAGGGAGAGGGTAGGTGGACATCACTTCCATAAGGGAGAATGGATGAGTGGAGGAGAAAATAAAACTCAGTATGTGCAAGTTCATTGTGCATTTTGTGTTTTGCCAAGGGTGGTAAGGGGTGGAAATGTCAATGTACATGGTCATGGCTGGATGGTCAGAAGTAGGGAGATCGGAACCGTAGAAGTGATGTACAGTGAGACCGGTTGAACAGACCAGGTCCAGGATGCAACCACGGTTGTGAGTGGGACGGTTGACGTGTTGAGTGAAGTTGAAGCGTAGACAAGGGAGGCACACATTGACTGGTCTGGGAATAAACAAACTTGCAACAGGAGCATCTGTGGATGTGTCTGGGTCTTCGTAGCACGCCGTGGTTTGTGATGAAGGAGATGCATGCAGGAGAAGAGTAATTGTTGAATTCTTGTAGTTGTGACACAGAGTATTTCATTGTCAGGCCAGCTGGGGAGGATGAGCCTGGAGACGTGATGCTTTGGGCATCAACACTGGAGCGAGTGGAAGCTGAGGAGGAAGGAATTACACGTTGGTCCTCCCTGAGAAGAGCCTCCCTGGTTGTAGCTGACATTGGATGAGGAGTGTCTGATGCAGCTTGAGAACAGAGAGAGGAACTCTGATTGGAGTCGTCTCTTCGGGACGGGTGACGCGGTTAATGGCATTTCTGGAATGATGCCAATCTTCTCGTCTCTGGGGCCTCGTTGTGGATTGGGCTGATTGGCATGGAGGAGGCCTGGAGCCCAGCTCAATGCTTCCTCATGGAGGAATGATGGTTAAGTGTTAAGTCAGAGTTTTCTAAGACTTTCAGCCTGGCAGCGTGGCTGAGCGATTAAGCGAGAACGAACAAGTGGGAAGGGCAGAGTGGTATGTATAGATGTGAGATGGGAAGAGGAGTGATTGAGGTGTGGTCCTGTTCCTGAACCTCAGCTAAAGATTTGAAGTCCACTGGCTGTGAGGAGAGGAGAGTAAAAAGGACCAAACAGGTCTGACAAGAAGAAGACAGATAAACCAACAAAAAAATGTCAAGCTTGTTTCCACAGAGGTGATGAAACACTCAGCAGCAAGCAGAGTGGAAAAATGAAAAATAAGCACTTTCTCATGAACCAGAGGAACTTCGACCCTCCTGCTCTTAAACAATTAGAGATCATGCTGCTCTCACAGACAATACATATTCATACACACACACACACACACACACACACACACACTGGCTGTGCAAGGTGGAGGTTTGAGAAGGAATCATGCCTTTGTTCAATGCGCCACACACCGGCGTATTGGAAGACGTCTTTTTTTCTGCTCCTCCACTGACAGCTTGTCAGCCAGGGTTCAGTGGTCATGGAAATCACAGATGTGTGTGAGCGCATGTGTGTGTGGAGTAATACTGCTGATCAGTCCATCCAGTGATATGGTCCAATAACAAGACATTTTCCTCCCATATCTGACTGCCTGTTTGTTTCTCAGTGTTTGCATGTGTTCTGAGATACTGAGATGTTTTGAAAGGTCACCCAGTGAGAAGCACACTGACCAGAGGCCTGGGCCAGGTTCAGCAGGATTTCAGGTTATCAAGGTAACTTCAGGGTTAACTCTGGGTTTTCGGTACTACAATGGTTCACTTCTTACCGGCATACATCTCAATGGTGTCCTATGCTGAACACCGAACTGGTAACAGAGCAGCTTATGTTTGTGGAAACAGATCAGCACATATAAAAGCTTCACCTACTGACCAGTCAGTTCTTTTGAATGTCATCCTGGAGGATTGAGTGAAGCTCAGTGCACAGATAGTAAGAGGGCAGATATCACCGAGAGTTTATTAAGTTGAAAGAGATTTCGAAGTCTTCCCTGTTGTTTACCTTCCTCTCTGATCCTGCCATTGCCGCCCAACAGAAAGACGTCACAGTGGTAGGCAGGAGCGGGCATCCTGGTGTACCGCCCCCTGGTGGCGTAGACTAGCTCTGTCGACATAGAGTGTCACCTCACTGGTGGGGAAGGAGCCTGAGCTGGTGCGGGAGGTGGAGCGGGGCAGCTGTGGTTACATCTGTAGCTACCACCACCGGGATGGATGTGTGTGGATGAATAACAGTGGATGCACTTTGAGTCACTCCTTGAGCTAGCTATATACATCTAATCAATCAACTATCTCTGACTGAGGTTTTAGTTTTTGTCGAGCGACGTACACAAAGAAGGCCGGGCTGTGTCCAACTGGCTTCCCAGCATAACCCTCTGCTCACATGGTTTTAGTCATTTGCCAGGCTGAGGCACACAAACGCAGAAATCCTCGCTGAGTGACACGACATAGAGAAGAAAACATCCAGAAGTGTGGCTAAACGCTGCATAAGTCGCCGCTGGCACCACACTTTAACACAAGTCTTTTTCAGTTAGTAGAACTCAGACTACAAAACTGATATCCAGTCAATACCATTGATTTGGCCAAAAACTAAAATACCGTAATGTCTGGACTATAAGCCGCTACTTTTTTCACACGCTTTGAACGCTGCGGTTTAAACAGTGATGCGGCTAATTTATGGATTTTTACGATTTGTACGAATTCACCTGGAGACCAAAGTGAGGCTGAGAGCGACGACGACAGAGAGACTGAGGAAGTGATGAAGTGATTCTGAGGCTGTTCAGCTCCTGAAGACACTGAAGAAGACGACTTTAGTGGTTTTAGTGCAGGAGGAAGATGAAGATAGCCATCAGTGACTTTTCCTGGTAGCTGCTGGAGTTTTATTTCCTTAACCAGCCGTGTTACAGGAAGTGTTCAGAAAAAAGCCTCTACGGTACGTATCTGTGGATGTTACCGCTACGCATTTAATTAAAGGTTAAAACATCTTTCTGTGTAAATATCTCAACGTGGACACCTGCAGCTTAGAGACCAGAGCAGCCTGGATATGAACACACCTGGTTTATGTTTAAAGTCAGTGGGTGGAGCTTATATTCAGGTGCACTCATAGTCTGGGGATTACGGTAATTTCCATGAGTCCTTTATTATGGGACCGTGTCAGACCTGAATGTTGTTTAGAGTTTCAGAGCTGAGTGGTCAAATAAATAGGGTTTGGTTTTCTATCAACACGGTCAGAAATGATTTAAATAAATTGTGGCACACTTCAGAAATGTTCTGACACACAGGAAGTTGTGTTATCAGGAGGAGCTGCTTTTAGTTTTATGCAAAATGTGGTGCAGTAGTTAGAATGCTGCTGAGAACCCAACACTGCTGCACCACGATATCAGCAGCTTCAAATTAATCACCAAACAGAACCAAAGGGGCAGAGCGACAGCAGCTGGGCTGATGAATCCTACTGCGGACAATAGTCTGAGCGCTGCGCTGTGTGTCTGCTTGTTTCAAATGCCACCAGCATTTTTCTAATCCACAGGGACACAACTTGGCACCCACTGGAACCTTCTCTCACTGTGACAGTTTCAGCTCACTGATTCACCAGCCGTGTGTGTGTGTGTGTGTGTGTGTGTGTGTGTGTGCACGTGGGCATGTCTACATATGTATGTGTTATTGTGTCCATAATGACTTCTCCCTCTCCTCCCTTTGCAACCCCACCATTGTCTTTTCTCTGTTTCAGGGATTCGACATGAGTGCTTCAACAACCCACTGTGCTCATTACACACACACACACACACACACACACACACACACACACAACCCCAGGGATTGTCTTTGTCAAGTCACTCTCTCCTGTTTCACTTCCTTTTTTTTGCTCTTCCTCCTCCTCCTCCATGCCTCCCCTGTACTCCTCTTCCTCCCCTGCCTCCTCGCTCTTCTCCTTTCTTGCTTTGTGCTTTCTTTTCTCCTGCCTTCCATAAAATCGTCCGGGTCAGAGGATGTCACCGGCGTACAGTTTTATGTGCTCCCCTCTCTCCCACCTGCTCTCCTTTGCCTCTTCTGATCCTGCCCATGAAACCCATCCACCTCGATGAGGACCTGAGGGAGAGCAGCTGCTGCTTCCAGAGGATGGAGTACAGGAGCTGTGTCCACTTCATTATGTCTGTCTGTTTATTACGTCTGTGTGTATTACACGTCAGCGCTAAACAGGGATTCATTTCAGGTTTAAACTTAAAAATGAAAGCATGTTAAATTCAACAGTTTGGTCAATTTCAATGAAAAATAATAAAATTAAAATTCTGCTGAAAATAAGAATACGTACCAACGTAACCAAAAAACAAGAAAGGGCTTCTGTTCTATAAATGTTTGGAAGATCTTAAAATAATTTAGCCAACTCACCTCCACTGGAGTAGATTCATATAAACTGATGGATATTTTTGGCAGCAGAACCTCATCACTTATACTGAAAACACATGATTAAGGGACTCTTCATGGTCAGAATGAACAGGAAGGTAATCACAAGCAGACACTGTATTATGTTGTTGATGAATTAATCTGCTGACAGACTATAAAAGTCGTAAACTCGTCCTTTAGTTTCTGGACTCTCACTGGAATACCGCAGAAGAGCTCGTTAACGTTAAATTAATAAAACTATGTCACATTTCCTCACAGCTTCAGCAGCGACTCGTCCAACAAACAAACTGTTTATTGTGTGAATCAGATCAGATGTAAAGAGGCTGACCCACAGCTTGGTGACGTTCCTCTGGGTTCCTCTGGGTTCCTCTGGGTTCCTCTGGGTTCCCGTCACATCCCAGACAGCTTCCATACTGTCGTCTAACATCACTCTGCTGAGCCAAATGGGAACCTCAGGATGTTTACGTCTCCCAGCAGCTCGTATAGAATGACGTCCAGCGTTAATTAAACACAATGCAGCTGAATTCCACCATGACCAATTTAATCCACCCTGTCTGTACGGGAGCTCAGAACTGTTTGTCAGACGGGAACTGTCTGAAGGCACGGAGTCCGGGGGGACCGTAGTGGCAGACGGACCAACTAAGAATAGCAAAGTGAGGCTGACAAGACGGGTGGATGGAGGAGGAATTCACGCCTTGGCTGGTGGGTAGACATGGAGGCAGGAAAATAGAAAAATAAATACAATGCAAAGCCTCATTTTATATGTGAACAAACATGCTCACAGTGAAGCTGCTTCACCTGAAACCGATCAAATATGAAAATATGACAAATGAACATGATGAAAAAATATAAACACTATTTCCAATCCCTTCAATCTGGTCAAATATAAAAACCTGTGAACACCGACACAAACGCCTTTCTGAGTCAAACTGCATGAACACGGCTATAAAGCCACCTCCAGATCAGAACACTTCTACGTGCATGTCTACATCCGGGCTCCAGGTGGAAGAATTCACAGAGAAGCAAAAACATCTGACTGAGTGTTCACAGAGATAGAAACGGGACGAGCAGCGACCAGGATGAGTAGAACAGTGGTCGCCCGGTAAACACAGACACCGGGCTCTTGGCACATCCGGCTTTTAAGCTGGTTGAAGCAACATCAGTAGAACTTCAGGGATTCTGGGACGTTGCATCGTGTCCGTCTCTGTGGACAGCTTCCACGCTCGCTTGCTGTTTGACACCAAAATGCCAGATTAAATGTTTTATGAACAACACAGACAGCAGCCTGATGATTGTTGGGATCAGATGACATCAAGCTGAACTAGTTTGGCTCAGATTGAGTCCAGCGGGCCTAACGTGGGCCTCGCCAGGACGAGCAGGGCGAACACACGGTTCTGACAGCACGAAGGTGAGCATGTGACTGAGGACGGGCTGACGAGGTGACAGCCAGTCTGCAGAACCCGAACAGAACAGACGTATTTCAGCCTGATGACAAGAAGACATCAGCAAAGACTGAGGCCTGCCCGAGTGTTTGGATCTGATTAAACACCTGTGCAGTGTTTGACAGAGCAACACAATGTCTCTGAAGAATAGAAAGACATCTCTCCAGACTGACGTCCTCCTGACTTTGGTCTGATCTGCTGTGTCTCATCACTCCAACAGCTCCTCTGTCGTCTGCCTGTTTCTGTTCCTCAGGTTCTTTTTCCTGTTTAGCCGATGGACTCGTGTCGTTTGGTCTTCCTCGTTCTAACTGGATCTCCAGCTGCTTTCAGTTTGTTTTCTCACCCAGATATTTTTGTTCCAGTTTGTGTGTGAATTTTAAATAAACTTTACGTCACAACAGAGCTCGTTAGGAATAAATCAGATCAGAACTCCTGTAGAGGGTGTGAAACGATGCTGCTGCTTGTCTTGGAGGAGCTATGAAGTGCCCGGCGAGCTGGATGTGAGCGATCCTCGCTGCTGGAGCTACACGAGCTGGATGAGGAGCTAATATCGGCGCGGTAGTCAAATAATCTTCAGACACTCTCTCCATCTATTCTCATTATCTCTGCAGCTCTGCACTCATCTCCGTGGGATTCATAACAGGCCAAGGATACGTGTGTGTGTGTGTGTGTGTGTGCACATGGGCCTGCATCGGTGTGTGTGCACAGACATGTGCATTTGTATTTGTATGTAAGAGAGGAGTGAAAAAAAAA
>NW_007578164.1:285872-296483 GCF_000690725.1 Stegastes partitus | reverse complement strand
GTGTGTGTGTGTGTGTGTGTGTGTGTGTGTGTGTGTGTGTGTGTGTGTGTGTGTGGTGGAAAATGAGCGTGCATGCATTCCCTAAATCACATCATACGGCTAATGTAGAGATTAAATTGAATGAGCTGCTGCAGCATTTATCTAGCGGATCGTTACTGGTAATACGTCTGTCATATTAGCGAAGCATTCCTCATCTGGACAGTACCATCTCCTCCTCACGCTCACCAGGACGGCCACACTTAAGTGCTTATATTTTCTCATTTGTATTTTCTATTTGTGCAGCCTCGCAAACAAGACGAATGTCAGTCTCTGTGGTTGTTGTGCCTCCAGATACGTCCAGCGTCAGACAACACGGTGGAGCTGCTTCACAGACTGAATGTGTTTTAAAGCATCACTCAGCATCACACAGAACCATCCCAGAACTCTGGCTGAGGGCAGCGTGAAGGATCTGAGGCCTTCCACATAACTCGCTGTAATTTTGCATTAAATGATTTCTGCCAAAACCCAAATGAGTCATCTCAGTAATCATTAATGAGGTCACATGTCCACGGTGACTGTCGGGCGTAGAGCTGGAGACATCCAACACTTCCTCTGGAGCAGAAGGCCAGTGCTGGGAGGTTGTCAGGTTTTGGGCCTTTCCATGTTAAAAATTCTTTATCGGTGCAGGACTCGAGATATAAGATTCCCTCGTTAGTTCTGACCTTTCTGTTTAGTCTGATGCGTTTTGGTGGTCGTGCCGTTCACAGCTCATGTTGTCTGAGCTAGCAGATTCATCACTAACTCCTCATCATCAGCGTCACTCCAAAGTACATCCCCGTCTGCAGAGCTGCTGTCATCAAAACCCTTCAGCATCAGAGAGAATGGTTTCATGCTGCTCCGTCCTACTGTGACAACAAGATTCAAAATTCAATTTAGTCACAATTATGCAACATCAGAGTAGAAAAGGACGCATGTGGTCCTTTCTTCTGCTCATAACTGGTAGAAACCATTCAAGGAATTCACAGCTAAGTGCTAAATTCAGACTATTATTGTGGTGAAGTGTAAACGGTGAGTTCAGTGTTCTTCAGTATTATGTCCAGCTCGTTGAAGAGCATCACGAAGAAGGGAGGTCGACACAGGAGCAGCTTTTAGATAAATGAGGAGTTTAATGGAAACACTCGGCAAAGGAACACTAATGATCAAGTCCACAAACCAAAACCAAACCAAGGGAGACCTGAAAGGCTCCAGGAGGAGACAGAGAGCGCCAGCTTGGACTCGTCCAGCTTTTAAAGGCACCGAGCAGGTGAAGCCAATCCTTTAACGAGGTGGGCAGGGCAGGCCATCCAGACTGGGAGAGGAAAGCAGAGGCAGGAGGGCAGGAAGCCCACCGACACCAGGCCGGAGACCGACACCAGGCCGGAGACCGACACCAGGCCGGGGACCGACACCGGGCCGGAGACCGCCACCAGGCCGGAGACCGACACCAGGCCGGAGGCCGCCACAGCTGCCCTGAAGCAGGACGACACTGTCCTCACCAGCAGTACGTTAAACTGTTAGTGAGAACATCAGCACGTTTCTAACACATGAGCTGGGATGCAGTCATGTCAGCAGCTCCAAGCCATTCAGTCTTCCACCAACACCAGCTCCTCTGACACCAGGTACAACTGATTTAACACAGTCAGCATCTACTCGGTAAAAAGCTGAAGATGATTTCATTCCTGTAGTCGAGGCAACATCAGCTCTCATGAGCCAACGTTAACAGTTCTAATGTGCACATATAGTTCATATAAATCAAGCCTAATATTATAATAACTGTATTAATTATATTGTCTGACGATGTGTGTGACTGCGTCTCTGTCAGTCAGCAGTCACTGTAATATTTAGCTGATATTTGCTGGTTCAAATATTAATTAAAAATGTGTGAAACATTGCAGTGCTCATCTTTTTTTATTTAAAAAAAAAAAAAAAAAATCTTGTTAATCCTCAAACTCATCCTCAGACACAGTTTGAGCAAAGACACTGGAAACTGCCATAACTGTGGTGGTGACCCCCTCACACACAGTCTGCTGCCCAGTGAACACATATTTAAAACATATTTGTTCATAAATTTCTTTGGTAGTATGTTTGGTCGTAGCAGTGCTGGGCGGTAACAGTCTGTGTGTGTTTTAGTGTCGTAGTGCTGACTGGATTCAGACAGAGTGAATAATGAACGTGACTAAAACATGATCTCGTCTCACTTTCTGAGACCTTCCACGGTCACATCAGGTCGGCCCAGGAGCTGGGAGCCAGACTTTAAGGAACATTATGCAGCGTTTATGTCACAGCAAACCAGCGTCTGCAGCGTACAGTCCTGATGGAATAAAGCCTTTGCAGACCACGGAGCCACACTCCCTGTGTGCTCCTGTAATCCACACTGTGTATTCTCTGGTTTGGCGGCCGGTCCGGCCTCACATGCACGCCTGCTTAAATGGCCTTTCACGCCACATTATGCAAACAAAAGTGCCGTCTGGAGCATTCAGCCGGCGCTCCGATAAAGAGATGACGAGGGGAGCCGTGGCATGTGAGTAACGGGCTGCTGCCGGGCTGAAGGAGTCGCCTCGGAGACGAACGGCAGACTGACCACCGGAGGCTGGAGGAGCAGAGCGTGGAGGCTGCATCAGATAAAATAGTTTCCATTTCTTCACATGGAACAAAACTGTCACGGACCAATGAGAGGCCTTTGCTGATGAGCAGTGGTCCAGAACACCTGTCAACAGGTGCAGAAGTCTGACTGAGAGTTACAGGAACACCTGATGGCAGTGATTGGCTCAGAGGGTTGTTCAGCTACATGTTAGTTCACGGCTCCCATCAGGATGGTTTGATTTAATATTTCTGTTGAAGCACAATTCAAAGCAACGTCATGATGTTCATCACTTTTTATTTATTATTATTTATTACTTATTTCAGGACAGCTGCTGGTTTCCTTCTTTAACAGGAGGGTGTGAACACATCTGAGGACGACTGTAGATTCAGACAGACGACTAATTAAAGGGGAAACAAACCAAACCTGAAACCTCGGGCTCTGTGGGTGAACACGTGAATGTGCTTCATCAGCAACATTTCTGGATCAGAAACATCTTATAGCGGATAAACACCTTCAGGAGGTAGAACGCCAGAAAAATACCAGGATTTGAAAAATACCAGCTCTCCTGCAACTTTGCCCCTTCCTCCTGGTCTCAGGCCTTCAGGACTCTAAAGGCCTTCATAGGAGCCATCGCTCCACCACATCCTGTCCTCACTCTGAGCTTCTTCTATTAATTCTACGTCCTCTGGTCAATGAGCAGACGTGTGATTGGTTCAGTCATAAGGTGCAGATGTCTGGTTCCTCTCAGAACATGTGGATTACAACACGCTGAAAGGTTAGTGTGGAGGTTTTACCCAAAAAACCCAAAACCAAACAGCGCCTACTTCAGCTGTTAATACACCAGCGGATGCAAACTCTGCAGCGGGCTGCAGGTTGAAGTCTAAACCCCATAAAGTCAGCTGACTGTGAATGAAGACATCTTTTTGTCAGCTTACTTGATATTTTCTGAACATTACAAAACAGGTGCAGTGCTAGTTTATCAGACTACAGAAGCTTGTGGTGCTTTACTGAGTGTATCCAGGCTGCCTGCTGTGTGTTGGGAGTGTCTTTGATTATTGAAGAGGTCACTTTGATGCAGCGATGGGATGGATCCGTGCAGGCAGCATCACCACCGGTGGAAACTGTGCTCCTGCTTAATGTGAGAATCTCATTAATAAAACACATGACAGAGAACTAGTTGTTCCTCAGTAACCGGTCTGCACCTATAGAGCGCTGTTCTATCTCACAGTGTGTTTCTCATTCACACACCAGAGCGGCCATGTGAGGAGCAACCTGGGGTTCAGGGTCTCGCTGTGGACACCGTGTTAGAACCGCCACAGCTCGCAAACAGAACAAACATTTACTAACAGCAAACTACAGATATCCCAAACTGAAGGACTGCTCCATGATAAATAATAAAGTACAGCTAACAAACTGTGGCTCTGTGTGATAGCTCACCTGTCTCAGGTAAACTTAGATCCTAAACAATCTGCCTCCATTTCAGTAATAATTATAATGATGTTACTGATGTTCCTGAATGTGCTCTCTCACGTTGGAGGCTTGCTGGGATGTTTATGGAGATGTGCAGGACGCCTGAGGTGTCCACTCTGTCCCATGTGCAGAGGAAGCCTCAGAAAACCACTTCCTGTTAGTTTGATTCGCTTGGGCAGCGTGTGAGCACGAGATGGAGATGGAAGGTGGACGTCTCACACTCCACCAGCTCCTACAGTTTATATTCTCTACAATTAGTCTAAAGTCACTGATAGATACGTATCTGAGTCATTGTTTGAATCATTAAGGCTGAGGATTGAATATGTCGAGCATTCCCCGATGACATGAACCCCGAAGAGCCCGGCCCGATTCCAACCCTTTGTGTGAGCCAACAGGTACGACCAGGTGGTGATGGATAGGCTGTTGACAATTCAAAGATGTCAGCTGAGTAAGGTATGCTAATGCTATTCTCTGCTCAGCATCCAAACACAGCGCTATATTCCAGAGTGGCTACAGCGCTGCTAATTAGCTTCCTCTCTCCTTTCCTGCTGACTGAACCACGACTGCTGCAAACGTAGACAACAGGTTAGAATTTCTTAATTACAACGATTTGTACAACTAGAATTTGACTGTATTGTGATTCACAGAGAAATGCCATCCTGACTACACCATAAAGCAGCTTCCATGTATCACCAGCCATAGAGCTGATGTGACAGGACTGGTTCTGAGGAAAACCCACTGAACCACCGTCTTTCGGTGCCAGTGTCCGTCTTCATTCTCTGTGTCGATCACAATGCATTTCTTGCTGATAGTTTTTTCTTTGCTTTTCCATTTTTTTAATGCAGTGAAGTAACAACCACACAAAGCTAATTTCATTTCATTTGACAGGACAGAGGTGTCTGGAGTGTGTCAGAGCGGTGGGACATTAAAACACATGTAAGAAAGATCATCCACACCGTCGCCCATGAAGTTGGACTAATTGTTGTTTTCAGACACATTCCTCTTTTTTTTCCATTCACACACATCAGTCATCACGTTGACCAGGTGCGCTGATTACAGGTGGAACTGGTTCTGACTGAAGAGTTAGGGTTAGTGGGACGTCCTGCCCAGTGACTCCATCAACCAGCTGGTGGACAGTGGGCAACAAATACAGACTCAATAATGAAGAATGACAGCTGTGCCTCCTGAGAACACTCAGGAAGTTCGGTCCATCCCACCATCACCTGGTCTCCTCCTCCCGCTGCTCTATGGACAGCATTTTAACCCACGACGTCCTCATTGGGACCAGCACAGCAGGAACCAGGAAACGTCGAGTCTTAAAAACTGCTGAGCGCATCGTTAACGTTCACCTTCCCGCCCTGGAGAGCGTTTACACCACGAGCTGCATCCACAAAGCCTCGAGCGTTACCACCACAGAACATTTGATCTCCTCCCATCAGGGACCATCAGAGCACCAACTACAAGACTGGCTAATAGCTGCTAGCCCAGAGCTAGCATCACACTGAGCTCTGCAATAAACGACTCTGTGCAATAATCATTAGTGTGCAATAACTGGTGGTGTGCATTAGCTTCTATATTATATATGTATACGTCTACGAATCACAGATATGGGATGGTTTGTATTTTTACAGTTTATTTTATTATTTGTATTTTTTATATTACCATCTCCATAAGCGCTTCTTGTTGTGTACGCGCCGTATAGACAACGACAATAAAGGAATCTGATATTTAACAGTGGCTGTTTTTCTGCAGCTGCACTAAACATCATCAGCAGCTGTCACTGGTTTTCTTCTTATTTTATGTGGCAGGACCCAGACTGACACTCGATTTGTTCTGCAGCCCCCAAAAGTTGCTGGGAAATTTTTTTCCAAAATATTTCAACCACTTTATGTCTAAATAAAACCTGGGAGTGATTCGCCTCCACATGTCCACAGCTGCCCCGGCCTGCAGGGCTTAACTGTGCTAAATGTGTTTTCAATATTAGAGCGATGAAAGACAAACATGGAACAAGGAGTAAACGAACAGACACAGAATCTCCATGTTCCTTCATTGTTGGGAGGGTGATTGTTCTTCCCATCCCTCTTCAGTATGCTTTATAGAACCACCTGTGCCTTTGCTGAGGTTAACTGATGATTGTAAATTGTCCGTAGGTGTGAATGTGAGTGTGCTTGGTTCCCTATGAGGCATCCAGAACCCTCAGGTCCTCAGGAACACGCTCTCTGGCTGGTTCTAGTAGCGTTCAGCTGTCATGCACCGATACCTGAGGTCTGCTTAAACCGTCATTTAAATCAGGCCTGAAAACATGATTATTTACTGCAGCTTTCTCAGATTAATCATCTTAATTATTCATTCTTGTATTTTAAATGCACTTTAATTGTCTTTAAATCACATTTTATTTCTGTGATTTTAATGTCAATTTTAATCCAATGCTTTAGTTTTATTGTCTAAACATTTTGCATTTGTTCTGTGATTTTAATGCACTTTCAACGTTCCTTCCTGATTGTGTTTCTATGCTTCTGTGAGCGTCTTGAACGGCCTCGTGTGTGAACGCTGCTATACAAATATACTGTTATCTACTCTACAGCTAATAAAAGCTGTTTAATTACAAATATTTCAGTTCCAATGTTTTCTTTTTCAATGCCAAACTTCCTTTTTAGTGACAGACTGCACTCTCTCTGTTGTAATCAGGGACTGAATAATGGCAGCAGTCCAGACCACTGCTTTCTTTCTCATTACACCTCTCCTTTCAGTCCTTTCCTCTTGCATTCCTGTACTCAGGGTGACGGCTCCGCCTCCCGCTGCCGGCTGCCTATTGTGTCTGCAGAGGCGCATAAGCAGGCCTCTGCTTCCTCTGCTCTCCGCTCAGGACGGCCTCAGTCGAGTCCTGTTACACCGAGGCAGCCGGCTCGCTGACAGCTCTGACAGCAGGCCAACCTGCTGATGTCTTCTCTTCAGGAAAAATAGGAGACTAAGGTGCCACATAAAGGCAGCACCAGCAGGAATGGGCCGTATGGGGAGATGATGAGGAGCAACAAAGTCCAACTGAAACCCAACCTCAGGTGTTAATGTTTCCTTCAGGATATCAGTATGTGGAACTCCCAACTAGTCAGTCAGAGCTGATGAAGCCTCTTGGATGGAGGTGGAACGTCTTCAAGGAACTCAGGTAGCTTTCTATGTTCAGGATCATGTGCCTGTGAAAATGATATGATGCAACATAACACTGAGATATGATGGTCACAAGCATCACCTCCAGCCTCCTGCTGCAGACCAGCCAGCGCTCATGATGAGTCTCTGGATACAAGCTGCTAAATGCTGGATCACAACACTGCTGTGGGTCAGGATCGTCCTCTGCATCATGTGGACTCACTCGAGTCATAAATAAACCATAAATGAAGCCTGATGGCACCAGAACATCTACGTGCATCGATCCTACTTCTACAGATTCTCCAGAGCTATGTGGTGAGATATGGTCTGTGCCCGCTGGCAGTAGTGATCAAAACCCGACCAGGACCCACAATAAGATCATACAAACTGCTCAGTCATGACTGATTTGTTAATGATGTGGAAGGAGCCTGTTGGTCAGCGGTGTGGGCAGCAAGTCATCCTGAATCTGTCCTGAATCATCATGTATCTGATCCTCTGATGGAGAAACAGGCACCATGAAGGCAGCTTACTGTCAGGACCCTGAGTGAAGCTTCTCCTTCCACCCGCTCTGGGCCCGGTTGTTCTACCAACCACAGCAGCACCAGGCCCACTCAGGCCGTCGTCTCCTCTTTGTGGACTGACTGATAGAACTTTTCTCTGCGCCTCAGATTTACCGAAGCTCTCAGCTCGTTCCCGTCACCGGCCACCACGCTCACCTCCAGCCTGTCCATTCACTCTCCGTTCTCACGCCAGACCAGCCACTGATCCTCTCATCCTGTCTGACACCACATCACCTGTGGACCTACATTTTTAAACGTCTCATTGAGTGCGTGAGGTGTTCAGGACCAGCTTCTTCTAAAACAGATCTTTTTTGTCGTGCAGTAACGTCTTGAAGGCCTCAGCATGTATGTTTTTATATTTTACAGTTATTGATCTGTGTGACATGAGAGCGGCCTCCTGTGGGCTGATGTTCTCATGAATGGACTGAACACATGATGACAGCACAGCTCCAAGGACAGCCGGGCACCTTCTGCCTGATCACTGTAGCGCCTGCACACACGTCCATGGTGGTACTGGGGGAATGAAGCGTTAGCCGATGCTGCACCAGGGACCTTAACATTTATATCTACAGTCAAACAGACTCGTTTCCAGTGTAAACACGTGCACATGACTGTTTGGAGGGAACTTTGTGAGCTCACCACGTCATCCACAGAGAAACGGTGGCAGCAGATCAGCTCCCAGAGTGAAGGTCCACTTCAGCACACAGAGAAGTCCGGTTTCCTTCTGCCGGCGCTCTGAGCAGCACCGTGAGCTGGATGACTGAGGAGCTGCACACACACTGTAGTCTGCAGGATTTACATAATGTTCACATCTTCTCCTTTGATAACTGATTTAGATTTTTGTGCTTGAGCTCACTGTGTCTGAAGCACTCGCCCACTTTTTAGGACTCCGATACGAGACTAGTTTTATACAAACGCAGTCACACTGAAGGAAGCAGTACGACGATTATTCAGCTGAGACAGCAACAGAAGAGCACAGACAACATACAGCGCAGTACCTTCAAATCTATTTCAGTTCAGTTAGAAGCATGAATTCAGAAGGACACGGCTCAGATGAACTGGACAACAACCAGCAGATGAGAATCATCTCTTTCTGTGCTTTGTTCCCAGAGGAGGAGACGGTTCACTCAAAAGTTTTAAAAACTTTTTTGCCTCTTTGTGTGTCTGCTTTTCATACTTTCTCGGGGATTTTGCAACTTGAGAACATAATTACGTCAACAGACCAGCTGACTTTGCACTCAGTGTTATTTGTACGTATGCATGGAGGAGACATTCACAAAGACTTGATTAGAATTGAAGAAAATTGTTGCAGGATGAGCTGAAAATAAAACTTATAAAGAATCTGTAACATGTGAGGAGACTAAGTCCACCAAAAGCAGTGCAGGAGCTGATGTTTCTGAGGAGGCAGAGCTTTTGTCATGTGTGCAACACAAAGCCGACGTGCTGTCAAGTCTCTCCAGGAGGAGCTGGATGTGCCTCGTAGCACTCGGGCGAGAAAGTGAACTCCAGCAATGAGCTGCAGTGCGGCTAATGCTAGTTATTCTGCAGCTGGCATCTCCAATTTCAGACTGAACTTGACTCAAGCCAAAGCGCTGTGCAGTGCTCTTCAACTTCAACTGAGAGGAGAAGCCTCCACAAAGAGCAGAGCTGTTTAGCATAGAGTGACACGGAGCGCGGCGTGGGCGTCGGAGGGCGAGGAGGGGGCGGCGAGGCGGAGTGACGGGACTGAGGGTAATAGACCTGCAGGAGGGGCAGTGTGGCAGCACAGTTGCCCTACACCAGACTTGACACGCAATTAGAACTTACATGGCAGACACACACCTATGGAGGAGTGTGTGTGTGTGAGAGGACATCCCCGATTCATGCATTAGTGGGGGCAGGAGATAGTAGCCTGGCCTTCTACCTGCTCACCATGACACACACACACACACACACACACACACCTGTCATGGTAATGCAGGAGGGGTGTGTAGGGGCACGGAGCACATTGTCAGAGCTGCCATCAGCAGACAATGAGCTGCAGGAAGATGACGAGTGTGTGTTTGCATGTGTGATGAAGGACTGAACAGGAGAGAGGAACAGAAAGGCAGAGGTCCGATAACGGAGGGTTCTGAAGCAGGAAGAACCTTTGCTTCTCCCTCCAGCCTTCTGACCGTCTCTCTGTTGTCCAGACAGACGGTCAGACGGTCAGAGATGAAGGTGAAGCACACAGCCACAGATAAGGCAAAACATTAAGAAGGTCTGTTCGTCTCTTTCACGCTCCGGGTCAGCTCCAGAACCGTCTGTCATGTTGTAGTTTGAATCAGAAACACTAATTCACAGAAAATTTCAAAAAAAACAAAAGAAGCTACAGGAGAAGCAGGAGGAGAGAACGAGAGAACGTCTCCTCCATCAGAGAGTTCAGGTTCTGTTGGAGGCTTCACCACAAGTTCATGTCAGTGGACAGACTTGTGCTTCCAGCAGGAGAACCAGAAGAAAATAGAACCTTATTTATTCAGTGCATGATTCCTCCTCGTCCTGACGCCACGTTTCTGATGATAGATTGTGTCGTGGGCGTGTCGCGTCCGTCTGGAGATGCTCTCAGATGGCAGCGATTGTTATGAAACTCTGTGTTTTCTTGCTGCAGCGACGTGTTTGGTTTTATATTATTTTATGTTTTTATTTGCCGGTTATAGAAAATGGACACTTGTCCCCAGACCGGCACGGCACTGTTTGTTTGTTTGTTTGTTTGTTTGTTTGTTTGTTTGTTTGTTT
Organism: Stegastes partitus; assembly: GCF_000690725.1. Taxonomy (NCBI): domain Eukaryota; kingdom Metazoa; phylum Chordata; class Actinopteri; family Pomacentridae; genus Stegastes; species Stegastes partitus. Next base: position 285,953 of record NW_007578164.1, on the reverse strand, counting down.
GATGGACGTACTGCAGCAGAGGTAAAGTTTACTAAACAGAACACATATCATCTCCATGGATTACAGCTTCCTCATTAAAAC
>NW_007578164.1:275067-283632 GCF_000690725.1 Stegastes partitus | reverse complement strand
GGTGTCCACTCTGTCCCATGTGCAGAGGAAGCCTCAGAAAACAACTTCCTGTTAGTTTGATTGGTTTGGGCAGCGTGTGAGCACGAGATGGAGATGGAAGGTGGACGTCTCACACTCCACCAGCTCCTACAGTTTATATTCTCTACAATTAGTCTAAAGTCACTGATAGATACGTATCTGAGTCATTGTTTGAATCATTAAGGCTGAGGATTGAATATGTCGAGCATTCCCCGATGACATGAACCCCGAAGAGCCCGGCCCGATTCCAACCCTTTGTGTGAGCCAACAGGTACGACCAGGTGGTGATGGATAGGCTGTTGACAATTCAAAGATGTCAGCTGAGTAAGGTATGCTAATGCTATTCTCTGCTCAGCATCCAAACACAGCGCTATATTCCAGAGTGGCTACAGCGCTGCTAATTAGCTTCCTCTCTCCTTTCCTGCTGACTGAACCATGACTGCTGCAAACGTAGACAACAGGTTAGAATTTCTTAATTACAACGATTTGTACAACTAGAATTTGACTGTATTGTGATTCACAGAGAAATGCCATCCTGACTACACCATAAAGCAGCTTCCATGTATCACCAGCCATAGAGCTGATGTGACAGGACTGGTTCTGAGGAAAACCCACTGAACCACCGTCTTTCGGTGCCAGTGTCCGTCTTCATTCTCTGTGTCGATCACAATGCATTTCTTGCTGATAGTTTTTTCTTTGCTTTTCCATTTTTTTAATGCAGTGAAGTAACAACCACACAAAGCTAATTTCATTTCATTTGACAGGACAGAGGTGTCTGGAGTGTGTCAGAGCGGTGGGACATTAAAACACATGTAAGAAAGATCATCCACACCGTCGCCCATGAAGTTGGACTAATTGTTGTTTTCAGACACATTCCTCTTTTTTTTCCATTCACACACATCAGTCATCACGTTGACCAGGTGCGCTGATTACAGGTGGAACTGGTTCTGACTGAAGAGTTAGGGTTAGTGGGACGTCCTGCCCAGTGACACCATCAACCAGCTGGTGGACAGTGGGCAACAAATACAGACTCAATAATGAAGAATGACAGCTGTGCCTCCTGAGAACACTCAGGAAGTTCGGTCCATCCCACCATCACCTGGTCTCCTCCTCCCGCTGCTCTATGGACAGCATTTTAACCCACGACGTCCTCATTGGGACCAGCACAGCAGGAACCAGGAAACGTCGAGTCTTAAAAACTGCTGAGCGCATCGTTAACGTTCACCTTCCCGCCCTGGAGAGCGTTTACACCACGAGCTGCATCCACAAAGCCTCGAGCGTTGCCAGAGACCGTCACCGCCCAGCGCACAGAACATTTGATCTCCTCCCATCAGGGACCATCAGAGCACCAACTACAAGACTGGCTAATAGCTGCTAGCCCAGAGCTAGCATCACACTGAGCTCTGCAATAAACGACTCTGTGCAATAATCATTAATGTGCAATAACTGGTGGTGTGCATTAGCTTCTATATTATATATGTATACGTCTACGAATCACAGATATGGGATGGTTTGTATTTTTACAGTTTATTTTATTATTTGTATTTTTTATATTACCATCTCCATAAGCGCTTCTTGTTGTGTACGCGCCGTATATACGACGACAATAAAGGAATCTGATATTTAACAGTGGCTGTTTTTCTGCAGCTGCACTAAACATCATCAGCAGCTGTCACTGGTTTTCTTCTTATTTTATGTGGCAGGACCCAGACTGACACTCGATTTGTTCTGCAGCCCCCAAAAGTTGCTGGGAAATTTTTTTCCAAAATATTTCAACCACTTTATGTCTAAATAAAACCTGGGAGTGATTCGCCTCCACATGTCCACAGCTGCCCCGGCCTGCAGGGCTTAACTGTGCTAAATGTGTTTTCAATATTAGAGCGATGAAAGACAAACATGGAACAAGGAGTAAACGAACAGACACAGAATCTCCATGTTCCTTCATTGTTGGGAGGGTGATTGTTCTTCCCATCCCTCTTCAGTATGCTTTATAGAACCACCTGTGCCTTTGCTGAGGTTAACTGATGATTGTAAATTGTCCGTAGGTGTGAATGTGAGTGTGCTTGGTTCCCTATGAGGCATCCAGAACCCTCAGGTCCTCAGGAACACGCTCTCTGGCTGGTTCTAGTAGCGTTCAGCTGTCATGCACCGATACCTGAGGTCTGCTTAAACCGTCATTTAAATCAGGCCTGAAAACATGATTATTTACTGCAGCTTTCTCAGATTAATCATCTTAATTATTCATTCTTGTATTTTAAATGCACTTTAATTGTCTTTAAATCACATTTTATTTCTGTGATTTTAATGTCAATTTTAATCCAATGCTTTAGTTTTATTGTCTAAACATTTTGCATTTGTTCTGTGATTTTAATGCACTTTCAACGTTCCTTCCTGATTGTGTTTCTATGCTTCTGTGAGCGTCTTGAACGGCCTCGTGTGTGAACGCTGCTATACAAATATACTGTTATCTACTCTACAGCTAATAAAAGCTGTTTAATTACAAATATTTCAGTTCCAATGTTTTCTTTTTCAATGCCAAACTTCCTTTTTAGTGACAGACTGCACTCTCTCTGTTGTAATCAGGGACTGAATAATGGCAGCAGTCCAGACCACTGCTTTCTTTCTCATTACACCTCTCCTTTCAGTCCTTTCCTCTTGCATTCCTGTACTCAGGGTGACGGCTCCGCCTCCCGCTGCCGGCTGCCTATTGTGTCTGCAGAGGCGCATAAGCAGGCCTCTGCTTCCTCTGCTCTCCGCTCAGGACGGCCTCAGTCGAGTCCTGTTACACCGAGGCAGCCGGCTCGCTGACAGCTCTGACAGCAGGCCAACCTGCTGATGTCTTCTCTTCAGGAAAAATAGGAGACTAAGGTGCCACATAAAGGCAGCACCAGCAGGAATGGGCCGTATGGGGAGATGATGAGGAGCAACAAAGTCCAACTGAAACCCAACCTCAGGTGTTAATGTTTCCTTCAGGATATCAGTATGTGGAACTCCCAACTAGTCAGTCAGAGCTGATGAAGCCTCTTGGATGGAGGTGGAACGTCTTCAAGGAACTCAGGTAGCTTTCTATGTTCAGGATCATGTGCCTGTGAAAATGATATGATGCAACATAACACTGAGATATGATGGTCACAAGCATCACCTCCAGCCTCCTGCTGCAGACCAGCCAGCGCTCATGATGAGTCTCTGGATACAAGCTGCTAAATGCTGGATCACAACACTGCTGTGGGTCAGGATCGTCCTCTGCATCATGTGGACTCACTCGAGTCATAAATAAACCATAAATGAAGCCTGATGGCACCAGAACATCTACGTGCATCGATCCTACTTCTACAGATTCTCCAGAGCTATGTGGTGAGATATGGTCTGTGCCCGCTGGCAGTAGTGATCAAAACCCGACCAGGACCCACAATAAGATCATACAAACTGCTCAGTCATGACTGATTTGTTAATGATGTGGAAGGAGCCTGTTGGTCAGCGGTGTGGGCAGCAAGTCATCCTGAATCTGTCCTGAATCATCATGTATCTGATCCTCTGATGGAGAAACAGGCACCATGAAGGCAGCTTACTGTCAGGACCCTGAGTGAAGCTTCTCCTTCCACCCGCTCTGGGCCCGGTTGTTCTACCAACCACAGCAGCACCAGGCCCACTCAGGCCGTCGTCTCCTCTTTGTGGACTGACTGATAGAACTTTTCTCTGCGCCTCAGATTTACCGAAGCTCTCAGCTCGTTCCCGTCACCGGCCACCACGCTCACCTCCAGCCTGTCCATTCACTCTCCGTTCTCACGCCAGACCAGCCACTGATCCTCTCATCCTGTCTGACACCACATCACCTGTGGACCTACATTTTTAAACGTCTCATTGAGTGCGTGAGGTGTTCAGGACCAGCTTCTTCTAAAACAGATCTTTTTTGTCGTGCAGTAACGTCTTGAAGGCCTCAGCATGTATGTTTTTATATTTTACAGTTATTGATCTGTGTGACATGAGAGCGGCCTCCTGTGGGCTGATGTTCTCATGAATGGACTGAACACATGATGACAGCACAGCTCCAAGGACAGCCGGGCACCTTCTGCCTGATCACTGTAGCGCCTGCACACACGTCCATGGTGGTACTGGGGGAATGAAGCGTTAGCCGATGCTGCACCAGGGACCTTAACATTTATATCTACAGTCAAACAGACTCGTTTCCAGTGTAAACACGTGCACATGACTGTTTGGAGGGAACTTTGTGAGCTCACCACGTCATCCACAGAGAAACGGTGGCAGCAGATCAGCTCCCAGAGTGAAGGTCCACTTCAGCACACAGAGAAGTCCGGTTTCCTTCTGCCGGCGCTCTGAGCAGCACCGTGAGCTGGATGACTGAGGAGCTGCACACACACTGTAGTCTGCAGGATTTACATAATGTTCACATCTTCTCCTTTGATAACTGATTTAGATTTTTGTGCTTGAGCTCACTGTGTCTGAAGCACTCGCCCACTTTTTAGGACTCCGATACGAGACTAGTTTTATACAAACGCAGTCACACTGAAGGAAGCAGTACGACGATTATTCAGCTGAGACAGCAACAGAAGAGCACAGACAACATACAGCGCAGTACCTTCAAATCTATTTCAGTTCAGTTAGAAGCATGAATTCAGAAGGACACGGCTCAGATGAACTGGACAACAACCAGCAGATGAGAATCATCTCTTTCTGTGCTTTGTTCCCAGAGGAGGAGACGGTTCACTCAAAAGTTTTAAAAACTTTTTTGCCTCTTTGTGTGTCTGCTTTTCATACTTTCTCGGGGATTTTGCAACTTGAGAACATAATTACGTCAACAGACCAGCTGACTTTGCACTCAGTGTTATTTGTACGTATGCATGGAGGAGACATTCACAAAGACTTGATTAGAATTGAAGAAAATTGTTGCAGGATGAGCTGAAAATAAAACTTATAAAGAATCTGTAACATGTGAGGAGACTAAGTCCACCAAAAGCAGTGCAGGAGCTGATGTTTCTGAGGAGGCAGAGCTTTTGTCATGTGTGCAACACAAAGCCGACGTGCTGTCAAGTCTCTCCAGGAGGAGCTGGATGTGCCTCGTAGCACTCGGGCGAGAAAGTGAACTCCAGCAATGAGCTGCAGTGCGGCTAATGCTAGTTATTCTGCAGCTGGCATCTCCAATTTCAGACTGAACTTGACTCAAGCCAAAGCGCTGTGCAGTGCTCTTCAACTTCAACTGAGAGGAGAAGCCTCCACAAAGAGCAGAGCTGTTTAGCATAGAGTGACACGGAGCGCGGCGTGGGCGTCGGAGGGCGAGGAGGGGGCGGCGAGGCGGAGTGACGGGACTGAGGGTAATAGACCTGCAGGAGGGGCAGTGTGGCAGCACAGTTGCCCTACACCAGACTTGACACGCAATTAGAACTTACATGGCAGACACACACCTATGGAGGAGTGTGTGTGTGTGAGAGGACATCCCCGATTCATGCATTAGTGGGGGCAGGAGATAGTAGCCTGGCCTTCTACCTGCTCACCATGACACACACACACACACACACACACACACCTGTCATGGTAATGCAGGAGGGGTGTGTAGGGGCACGGAGCACATTGTCAGAGCTGCCATCAGCAGACAATGAGCTGCAGGAAGATGACGAGTGTGTGTTTGCATGTGTGATGAAGGACTGAACAGGAGAGAGGAACAGAAAGGCAGAGGTCCGATAACGGAGGGTTCTGAAGCAGGAAGAACCTTTGCTTCTCCCTCCAGCCTTCTGACCGTCTCTCTGTTGTCCAGTCAGACGGTCAGACGGTCAGAGATGAAGGTGAAGCACACAGCCACTCACAGATAAGCAAAACACTAAGAAGGTCTGTTCGTCCCTTTCACGCTCCGGGTCAGCTCCAGAACCGTCTGTCGTGTTGTAGTTTGAATCAGAAACACTAATTCACAGAAAATTTCAAAAAAAACAAAAGAAGCTACAGGAGAAGCAGGAGGAGAGAACGAGAGAACGTCTCCTCCATCAGAGAGTTCAGGTTCTGTTGGAGGCTTCACCACAAGTTCATGTCAGTGGACAGACTTGTGCTTCCAGCAGGAGAACCAGAAGAAAATAGAACCTTATTTATTCAGTGCATGATTCCTCCTCGTCCTGACGCCACGTTTCTGATGATAGATTGTGTCGTGGGCGTGTCGCGTCCGTCTGGAGATGCTCTCAGATGGCAGCGATTGTTATGGAACTCTGTGTTTTCTGGCTGCAGCGACGTGTTTGGTTTTATATTATTTTATGTTTTTATTTGCCGGTTATAGAAAATGGACACTTGTCCCCAGACCGGCACGGCACTGTTTGTTTGTTTGTTTGTTTGTTTGTTTGTTTGTTTGATGGACGTACTGCAGCAGAGGTAAAGTTTACTAAACAGAACACATATCATCTCCATGGATTACAGCTTCCTCATTAAAACAGTGGAGATGCTAACGCTTTAGCGCGTTTCAGCTGTTTTCTGACGTGACTGCTGAGTGCAAAGCCGAGTGGCAGCTCCAGATCCGCCTCTCCTACACACTGATGGGATTAGACTCTGCCTTCAAGGCCAGAGTCAGGGAACTAAAGACCACGTCCATGACCACAGACCACGTGGACCATGACTGACTTTGTTCTGCTCTGCGAGATGTGCACGGATGTCCGTCTGTGTTTATTTCAGCTCAGCATAAAGCCGGTGGTAAAGCGACGCTACGGCCAGACGTCACAATGCAGTGTTTCCACCGACAGGTCACTCAGATCAGAGTGTTTTCTACGAAGGTTTTGAAGACTTTATGTGAAATTCTGAATGACGCTTGACAAAGCTGCCTCTGCACAGTGTTGGTCGTTCCTGAGCATCAGTTCTCCTGGTGGTCGTCTTCAGGAATCAGTCAGGATCAGCAGAAGAAATGTTCACCTCGGCTCAGCTAAGACCGTTCAAGACGATTTGTAATATAAAATCTGATGAATAGCTTTCAAAGGACAGGATATTGGCTCTAGACTGTGATACTACTGCTAATAAACAGCATGAGGTGAGTCTCTGAGAGCGTTTCAGTGAAACTAACTGAGCTCAAAAGAAAACGTCGGCAATTTAGGAATTGATCAGAAGCTTGGCCGAGGGTTAGTGGTTCTAAAAACTCTGTAGAAATGTTTGTCTGACCAAAAGCTGCTGTTGTGGATCAGTGCTGTAGCTGCAGCACTGCGTGGGTCAGAGGAGATGCTGCTGCTGCTGCTGTGATGATCCTGTTATCATCCTTAGAACCAAGTCCCTGAAAGATGAAAGAATAATTAATCAATTTGTCAAATTAATATGTCTTAAAGATTGAATTTGATGTCTATGTGTCACTGTGTGCTCTCTGAGTCACCTGGAACACCAACATTTTTACTAAACGTGAAAATCTGAGTCAAACATTATTATGAATAAAATACATGATATAATGATATATATTATAATTATTATATTTTGTAATTATAATTATTATTATTGTTTTAAACATTACAAGAGTAAAACTGTAAACTGGATGTTTTTGTTTTGGCCTCAAACATACTGAAGAAAAGTGTTTTTTAAATAAACCTCAGACTCATTAAATTGTTGCTGCCTATGTGTGACGACGACATCATGTTATATATTTACAGACAGTATTTTGCTGTTAACACCTCAGACTGAATCATTTTTCTCATCGTCTCTACAGTTATGAAAAATGAATTTTGGCATTTTTAGTGCGAGCAGACTATTTTCTGACCACATCTTGTTTGTCTGGTGACTCTTTGAGCCTCGCTGATGGAGGCGACTCTGGATTCGATCGTCCTTCATGTGAGAAATGTTTTTTTTTCTTTTACTTTTGCTATTTTTGTATTTTTTAGCTTAAAAAAAATTGTTTCATGAAATATGTTAAAACACATTTCTAAATATAACCCACTGATTTTGGTATCATACACTGACTATCAAACAGACTTCTAACATTTGAGATCCACAAAATGAACAGTTTGGTGTTTAATAAGCAGCTTTCCAAAATAAAACGAAACGTGAATAAAACACGACATAGTCCGTCCCAGCTGACCTAACATCAGAACCACAAACAGATTTATTGCCAGGTTCAGTTTACACAATACGATGAATTAGTTCTGGTGGGTCATAAAGAGTGAGCTCCAATGTACGAGATAAAAATATAAAAAAGCTAAAGACAATAAATAAAATAAACGTAACTAGAAATAAAAATAACTGTAATGGAGCAAAGCAGAAGCAAAAAAAATGTTAAGTTTTAATAAAAACCATTGAACTGTCATTATTTACAGATATATTGATATTTACATTTATAAATATGATCAGCAGAGAGCAGACTGACGGTGTGGACGAGCAACATGACCGATCACGGTGCAGATGATGAGATGATGAGCAAAGAGACGAGAGAGGAGAGCGATGTGCTGCCTGGTGGCATTTTCAAACATGTGTCTTAATTCTGCGAGTACGCAGCGTCTGAAAATGTCCCCGCTTCTAATGTCTAACACTCAAATTAGTCCTCGCAGAGACAGTAATGTAAGTTCACACACACACACACACACA
>NW_007578164.1:270343-274857 GCF_000690725.1 Stegastes partitus | reverse complement strand
CATGATTGACAGCGAACAAGAATCCAAACTGAAAAACAAACTTGTGTCTCAGAGTAAATGCTGGTGGACGTCCAGCGATGGAAGCGCTAACGTTTATATAGCACGTGTTTGTAAGATAAACAAACAAACAAACAAACAATCCCAGTAACTGTACGGCACACTGGAACAGCTTCTACACTTTTAAAGAACTTTCCCAGTGTTCAGAGCATCTCACGGTGCTGAGGACTGACTCTGAAACGTCAGCGTTCATCCGTCTATGAACTGAGCAATAAAGAAAACATTCAGAGTTTTGGACGAGTCACAGATGAAGACACCACGGCAGGCTCTCGGCTGCTCAGACCGGGGATCTAAAGAGAATTTGTGGGATGTTGTGGTGGACTTATGTCCTCATGTGATGCAGGAACAAAGCAAGGTGAGGACGTCACATGGAGCTTTATCAGCGGCTCTGGTAGAGGAGGGTGGACTGAGCAGCTTCTAGCCGTGGATCCTGTGACTGAGAGTCCAGCAGTCATTCATGTAATGTCATCGACTTGTTCAAAGCACGTAGAAGCCACAGAAACAGTCCCAGTGAGGTCACTGACAGGGCTGGTGGGTTCGGGTTATGTTCTTGTCTTGTACTGCTAAAGCCTCGAACTGTTCAGACGGTCTGAGTCCACAGCAAACCGCAGAGCTGCACACATTTACTGTGGAGAGATACAGAGTCCCTGGATTTAAAGTGTGTATTAACAGTCAATATGTGGCACTGCACCGTTCATACCACCAATTATATAGAAATGTTTCATCATCATGTTCATTTAATGTCGTTTCAGAAGCTGTCTGATGCAACATCTGGGTTTGGAGGATTCCCAAAATAAATCCAGTTTCACATTTTCTTTTTAAATTCTAAGTGCCAGCAAGACGTTCATGCAGCAGAAACAGACAGTGAACGATTGAATTCAGTCTGCAGAAACTCTCAGATTGTTGAAGCAAAAAGTCGACCACAGCTACAGTTAAATCAGTGGAAAAGCTGATCTGCTTGTATACGATCATAAAATATGAATTATTTCCAATCTGTCCAGTCTTAACCGCTTTGCACTGAACTGTTCTGTCTATGTTCCTATTACGTTATAATTAGTGTTGCTAGCTTCTTGTAGCCACAATCAGACGTTTCAGGAGCGGGAGAAGTCCTTCAGTTGGCGTGCCGCCGACGACCAGATGATCATCAGCATCAGGCCTCTAAACACGACTCCTCCATGTGGAGAAATGGCTTCTTTGTGAAGTCAGCCATTCTTCTCCCGCAGCGCCGCAGCGGTTAGCGTGCATCATTAGCCGCGGCCATAACACCACATAATGACAGCGTTTCCCTGCTCCTCCGAAGGCAGCCGCTCCAGATGACATGCACGCTGTATTTCTCGCCCCGCTTAACAAAAGCAATGAAAATAGGAATCTAAATAAGAAACAGCAGCGACACGTCCCACAAACACTAACATGATGGAGACACGTGGCCGTCGGACTTCATACAGCAGCGTGGCAGAAGCTTCTGGAAGCAACGAGCTGCTGACGACCATCACTCCTGTGCAGCGTTCATCATGCAGTCACCAGCCAGATGTTTTCATCATCTTTAAAGGAGCGTTGCAGAGCTTCTGCTCATTGCAGCCCATTACTGGGAGCCCTGATTGGCTCCCTGTGCTGCGTCCAGGGCAACGTGGACAGAAGGCTGCAGTTTAACCTTCACCTCCGTCTCCTTTATGCAGATGTGTTTTGGCCTGAAGCGACCGCAGTACTGTGTACCTCTCCTGCCACTTCTGCTTCCCCTGAACTGCACTTGGTTTCCCCGCCGTGGCTCCAGCAGGCAGCGACGGGTGTAACGCTCTGGCATGGTGCAAACTGTCACGGAGGCTTGGTGACGGCAGCATAGACGGCTCAGGTGTGTCTTCAGGGTTTGAGGAAATGAGATGATCCTACAGTCTCCCAGTTCATAACTTTACCTCCCAGTGTTCTTCCCCATGAGCCCGTCAGTGTCTCCGTGGTGTTCTTAAACTTTTTGCATCCTTCGTTACATATGTTGGCATATCTTAGTTTTCTGTTGGATGTTAACTTTGTTGACCTAACTTGGTATAGCCTGATCCCCATCCATCCATCTATCCATCTATCCATCTATCTATCTATCTATCTATCTATCTATAATCTATCTATCTATCTATCTATCTATCTATCTATCTATAAAATATTGTGCCCTATGTAGCATGAGGGATGGGAAACAGGGCTTTGGTTAATAAAAAAAAAAGCACAAGCATCTAAAACACGTTAGAATTGTGCATAACAGAATTATTTAAATTTAAATACAATCTGTTAAAAGTCATTTAATATATTTTCAGAAATATTTCTTTATATATATAATGAACACATACCTGAACACCTGAGCTCAGACACACACTCCAGACGAGTGTAAATGCCGAGCTCTGCCAGCATGTCAAAAGTTCCCTTTTTAATAGAAAAAAACCCCCAAACAACAACAACAAATAAATACATTTAGAAGGAGTTTGCCCCTTAACTGTTACCAGTTTAGTCATTTAGCTGATGCTAGCCACCGGCTGCAGGCCTCGGATGGAACAGGGAAAACAGTCAGCACATTCCTGTCCTATGATGGGAGCATAGCTGCCACAGTCAAAGAAAAACTGAAAAATGCAAATACGGGAGATGATTTGGAGGTTCTGCAATATGTAAAACATCCCGGTAAATAAATAATAATATGGTAAATACTGTGGTGAATATGCAGCTGAGGCAGATCCAAGCGCCTGCACATCATTAACACATTCAACCTGTGTGTTCTGTGTCGAGGGCGGAAAGCGAAGGACGGAGGGAGGATGGAAAGAACGGTGGATGATGGGGAGTCAGAGGTAGGAGACTACAAAGACAGATATGATGGGAGAAGAAACAAAGGGTGAAACAGAAATTAGACCGAGAGACGCACACGAGAAACCGCTAAACAAAATTAAGAGGAGGGAGGAAGAGAGAAAAGAGTGTGGGTGATGGAGAGGGTGTGAGGATGGGAGAACAGAACAACATCCAGACAAGTGGAAACTTCTCCTGAATGGAAAGAGGAGGCACTCCAGTCCTCTATAGAGCACATCTCACAGCCCAAATAAATAAAGAAACAGCAACAACACATTTTCAAAGAGGCAAAAAGATGCTGAAGACTATACATACACAAACACGCAGGTCTCATTTGAAAGCCGAGTGTACTTTCTGCTCACAAACACGCAGGAAAATCTCTGCATTTTCATCTCTTTTCACCTTCCAATGCATACCAATTCAAGCTATTTACATATTTACTGTACCAGTGGGTGTGTAGGGGCAGGTTCAATGGCCACACATCAGCATTTAGGGCGATGCGTCCTCCTGTCTCTGCAGCATCAACAGACTGATGTAAACACACAACACCTTCCCCTGCCCCAGGACAGCATATATCCCCATATATCCCCAGGCCTCTCTTTGTCCTGCATGTCCTGGTTCAGGTCTAGTCTCTGGTGGCATTCAGACACAACCTCCTGACATCAGGCAGACAGCTTTTAACCTTCAGCAAGGAAAGGCCGGGTCATGCTAACCAGTGAGGACGGTGGGCTGGGGCTGAGGAATTAACCAAATAACAAACAAAAAAGAACTTAGAGACTAATTGTGGCTGTTGAACTCGAGTTTCCAGTGAAGCATGAGAAGGTGGAACAGCTGGAAGAGTGGCATTAAAAACAAGGATGGGATGGCATATATTGAAAGTGAACAGGTCAAAATAGGACTGGTTTGTAAGAGTGTAATCCAGCTTTCACAAAACACACGAGTTCAGGCAGAAGAGCCTTTGTGTAGTCCCAACAATACGCCCTCAAACAGACCAACGATGATCAAATAATTCCAACAAACTGGAACATTTTATTCCTAAATGTTTGTCAGAAAGATCCACTGTGCATTTTGGTTCTGTTAATATTTATTATAGGTCTTCTAGAAATAAGACTGTGGGGTCAAAGATATACGTAGAGCAACCTGATGTTGTCAGTGAGCTCTGTGTTGGTGCTGCTTGACCTCAGTTGGACCATCACATCCTCATGAAGAGGCTACATGACTGCGGTGGCATGTCAGGAACAGCATCAGGCTGGTTTTCATCCTTTCTGGCTGAAAGGAGTTTCTCTGTCTCTGTTGGAGACGCTGTGTCTGATTGCTCTCCTCTGTCATGTGGTGTCCCGCAGGGCTCGGTTCTGGGGCCTCTGTGGTTCTCTTTATGTTTGCTGCCCTTGGGACAGATAATAAATCAATGTGGTGTTGTGTATCATTTATATGCAGATGATATCCAGCTCCACTTTTCATTCAACCCACTGAGCTATCCAGGATCCCTGACTGCCTTCATGCTGTTCAGGTCTGGATGGCACAAAACTCTCTGCAGCTCAGTGCTGACAAGACTGAGTTCTGTAGAAGACAAAGGTTTAGTTTCCACTGTTGAGCTGAAGATCCATCCATCCATCATCTCTACACCTTCATCCTCACTA
>NW_007578164.1:263613-267264 GCF_000690725.1 Stegastes partitus | reverse complement strand
TCAACAGAAGAATGAGTTGTAGAATCACAGTAACTGTGATGTGAGCGTAGAAAAGTTCATCCACACACATGCAGCAGCAGCAGCAGCAGACTCAGTGACAGCATCCAACAGTTGTTCTCCACACAGAGAAGTTACTCAACAGTTACTGAGACAGAAGCTCACAAACAGAAGCACAAACACCGTACATCCACCGAGCAAACAACACACACACAATCACGCACACACGTAATTCAGCGCTAAGCTGGCCGTGTCCAATACTCAGATTGTGCGTGTGGCATAGCTGCTGAAGATCCTGACTGATCCTGACACTGATCCCACATTTTGACTGGGACCAGACTCTCCCACTGACACAAAGCAGACAAACAGAGCACATCTGATACCACATAACAAGAGTAATCCCATCACTCTGCCTCTCACACACACACATGAACACACACACACGGCAGCATGATGGGATTTGACAGGAGTGGCTTCTGACTGCATGAACATCTCTGAAAGTGATAACCATACTGATGTCTGTGGAGAGAGCTCTGTCTCTTTTACCAGCAATAAAAACGGAGAACCAAAATGTTCTGGCAGTGTTGTTGCCATATTAGTATTATGATTTGATTATTTATGTGTATGTGTACATGTGTATATAGACTTAACGTATATATACTTCTCTAACACTTCTTTATTTTGTTTTTCTTGTATTGAAACCAGAGGCTGGAACACTGAGCAATGTACCGTGTATAAATGTGTATGTGACAAATAAAGCTGATCTTGAATCTTAACAACAATAAACCATAAATTATTGTGAAATATTACGATGCCTGAAAGGATCCAAATTGGAGGTGAAGTGATGAGAAAGAAACCATCATCTCTGAGCTTTAGATGGAGCAGTCGGGTCTTCAGCAGCTGAGAGGCACCGACAGCAGCAGACTGCTGATCATCAGGTGCTTCTGTCTTCTTCAGGAACGTGAGCACCGAGTCAGAGAAGGTTTGGCGTCGCTACGTTTCTCAAACATTAAGTGATTTGTTGTGAATTCAGTCTCAAAAAGAACCGAAGCTTCAACTTCAACTTTATCTTCAAGATAAGCTGTAAAACATTTATAATTACAAAAGCCCGTTCTACTAAAAAAAATAAAAAATCAAACGAAGTTCATTCGTAAATGTGGTCATAAATGAGTTCTGTGACTTCATGCTGCCGGTCTGGACACCATGCAGGCACAGACAGGAACAGGCTGACTGTAGCTTCTGAGGAAAACAAGGTGGAACTTCAGTTTTATAATCCTGCTGGTACCATCCTGCACCCTGGTGTTCATGCCCTCCACCTCCTCTGCTCAGTGGCAGCCTTTCCTCTCCATCCTTTCCCTTTTTCCTTAGGTGGGCGTGAGCAAGGTGTCTGTGTGTGGATTGGATAATGGCCTGATCGTAGACACCTGTGGCGGGGAGTGGCTCACCTGCAGCTCATCACCTCTGACCATCAAAGCTAAGCTCAGACCACTGCTTGATGGCAGACTGTTGGACTCCTCTAGTCAGTCAGCGTCGACTCCATGTCTGACCAGCATTTTCTTCTGCTACTCTTCTGAGTCACTCCCTGCCTGCTCCTCCTGCCTTCTGTGGACACCTCAGCTCCAAACCCGGCCCACAGACACCCTCCTGCCTCCAGAGACCATTCCTGCCACACCACACACCTCCTCCGCCTGTCCTGCTCTTTCCCACTCAGGCTGCCATCTGAGTGTAGCTTCGTTTCGAGCTTGTAAACGTATTGAGTGTAGTTTCACTTTCGAGCANCTCCCCACCTTGTGCACGTTCCCTTCAAGTACAAATGGACTGAATGTGTCAGTAAGTGGTGCATTGAATTGTCTATTCCAGGTCGACCCAGGCGGTCTCTGCAGAGTGCTCGTTTACATACCATCCAGTGTGCTTCACACATCATTGTTTGCAGAAGGAATGAACCCCCTCCTGTGTCCCTGTCATTTGTGCCATGGGAAGCTCTTATCCAGGACCCAACAAGTCTCCGGAAAGACAGACTATTACTGGCAAGAGGAAGGGAAGAGGGAGCAAATGAGAAACAAATCAGAAGAAAACAGAGGACACAAGCAGAAGGATTGACGAGAGAAACGAAGCACACGAAAGAAAAACAGAGAGTTGAACTGGTTTATAGCGGCGTCACCCTGAGACGAATGTTTTCATGAACACAGAGTGACTTTGGATGGATACAGGACGCCAACATGTTCCCACTCCGTCCTCGTCGTATATGGACGCCTGGTCAGGCTCCCTCTGCGTCACATGTTCACGCCCCCCTCTGGTCATTAACTGACTTGCAGGCTGCTCTCAGTGAAGGTCATAGATCTCCCTAAATGTTGGTGATTGACGACATGTGGAGGAGGAGCCTGTTGTGGTGTTTTGGACGAAATGTGCTACGATCCCATATATATACATTCATATGAAACAGACCCTTCATAAAGGCTTACAAACACATATTATCCATGGATTAACATAAAGGCATTCAGTCTACTGGAGGCTTCGACCTGATTCGGTCGTTAGCACTCGATTGAATGGACATTATCAGTTATGAGCCCGTTTGTGTGGGACAACAGAACCCTACTGTGTCTCCCAGCAGGTCCAGTAGGTCGTCGAGGAGATGCAGACAGACAGACAGACAGCTCTGGACTTCTCCAGCAGGACCCTGAACATGGTCAGGGACTCCTCCACCCTCTCCAAACACTTGTTTATTAAATTGCTTTGACTGTCTAGATCCTGGAGAAAGGCTCTCATCCTGCCTGTGCTGCTGTGGATGTACAGCGAGGTGACAATAAACATGATGTGATTTGGTTAGCCTTGCAGCTTGCTAACACTAAGGACTGAATACTGCTGTGGTGACACCGCTGTTAAAATCAAAGTAATCCAATGGGCCTTCAGTTCCTCGGATGCTGGAAGAGCCTGAAGACTCTTGTGTTCACTCTTGCAGCCAACAGCAGAGCATTCGGTGAGCTTTGTTCATGGCTGAGGTGTTTCAGAGTGATCCAGTAATTAAACCTGTTGGACTGTGACACAGCTGCTCATTTTGAACTACTCTCCTCACAAGCAGCTGGCAGCGAGGGGCCAAGATGACTGACAGCTCCAAGACTGTTGTCTACTCGACTGTTTTAACAAACTGGATGGATGTAGTGGTTTCTTCATATAGGTTCTATTTCACACATTCAGGTTGACATAACACACAAAACTAATTATAAACGGATTTTCACCATAAAGGAGAGTAAAATGATGACATCAGTAAAATGTCTCTGTGTGCTTTCATACTCAAAAATAAACATGAAGATGTTTTAGATAAAAACCAGTTTCCTTTCATGCCCACAGAGGTTCCTCCTCCATCTTCTCTTCCCAAACCCTCCAGTCATCTACGCCCTCTGTCCTGCTCTACACGCCATGTTCAGCTGAGACGTGACTGATGTGTGGAAGCTGCTGCTGGTACGGTCGTGTAGCAAAGCACCGACTGATTCTGGACTACAGCTGGACATGTAAAGCCATGCACTGACAATATGCCATTATAATGCTGACTTACCTGAGACTCCATGTTCTCCCCGTGCAGCGTGGGTTCTCTCCGGGTTCTCCGGCTTCCTCCCACAGTCCAGAAACATGCTGAGGTTAATTGGTGATTGTAAA
>NW_007578164.1:252948-261028 GCF_000690725.1 Stegastes partitus | reverse complement strand
AGATTCCTGTTTGCTGAAGTTGGATTATTCTTTGTATGATAATAACAAACTATAACTAATGTATATGTATGCATATTTTTTACAGTCTGGGCTCCAACAGCTCTCTCATGAAGGGCAGGGAGGGAGGAATCGTATGCAGCAGTACATCTATGGAGCTGCTTTTGCTGGAAAACTTAGTGAGAAGTTGAAGCTGAAACACTGGGGAGGCCCGAGAAAAGTTCCACTTGTTTGTTGTCAAAGACGACCGTATACTGTCTGGGTGGTTCCACCATAGTCTCATCTCACTAGTATATGCATGATGGGACTTATTTCCACTCACACACACACACACACACTCTCAGATACATAGCCTAACACTCTTACACTTGCCTGTCTCCAGAAGCATTGTATTATTGATAGAGAAGCAGCCGGAGGGCGATGTTTTGCACTGCAGCTGAATAAATCAACACCATGAATAAATCACCAAATCAAACCATATTTACAGCCAGCGAGAGGCCATCAACCTTATCCTGCATCACTCACACCGTCTCACCCTCTCTTCCTCTTCTTTTCATTTTAATTACCTCTCACTGCTCCTCACAACACTCTCTTTGTCTTGCTCCTGTCAGTTATCCTCCGGTTTGCTTTAACACCCTTTATCCAGCCTGAGTTTGGTCTGTGGTATTTATATGATATATGTGTGAATACTTTTTCGTCTGTGTTGTTAATTTTGGTAAATTACTGGTATAGCAACATCCTCAAAGCTTCAAAGCATCTGTTGAAGATTCCTGATTGGTCTCGTGTTCTTCAGGCGGATCATTAGTTTGTCCGTGTGAC
The DNA here is from genome assembly GCF_000690725.1 of Stegastes partitus. NCBI lineage: Eukaryota > Metazoa > Chordata > Actinopteri > Pomacentridae > Stegastes > Stegastes partitus. The sequence continues at coordinate 260,212 of NW_007578164.1, read as the reverse complement.
GACACCTGCTGCACTCCTGGTTACCTGTCGAGTGACGCTGAAGCCGTAACGCACGGGGATCTGATGTCAGTACAGCCTAATTATTAGTGTACTGCAACAAAGGCTCTCACAGTTCTGCTCTTAACACACCACAGACATGACTCAATGATCCGACACTAAATGTAAAACCTTCTTTATGTCGGATAGCAAGGCTGTGGGATTGTCCAGACGGAGGTCCAAGGGGGGAGTGGTCAGGGGCAGCAGGCAGATCAGGTGTGTGGTGTGGCTGGAGGATCCGGGAGCTTGGAGCATGCAGAGGGAGATGCCGGGCAGGAATCCAGACAGGTGAGGGACGGACGCAGTGTGAGGAGCTGATCCGATGGGCAGCAGCACAGAGTGAGCCGACAGAGAGACGAGGATCAGCACAAGGCAGAGAATCTAAACAGAACTGAGCTGAGACGGGCCTGAAGTCTCCACCAGTCCAGCATCAAGCAGTGAACAAACTCCTCTTTCAGGGCAGGTGTAGAACAAGGAGCACATGCCACAGGTGTCTGCAGTCTGCTGATGATCCGATTGGACGTGTTACGGAGAGAACACACCTTGCTCACGCCCCCAGGGGACAGAAGGGAGAAGTGAGGTGGAGGGCGTGACACGACTATGACTTTAGATTGAGTCTGTTATTTCATTATTATGTATTATACATGACTGTCTGAATAACAACAAGTCTGTCACTTTAATGATTCATGTAGCTGGCAGTGCTTCATGGCCCACGTCTGAAAGGGCTTCAGAGAGGTGATCAGCAGCTGCTCTGTCAGCCGGCCGCCCGCTGAGGTCTCTATTACCTGAAGACTACTGTTTTTATTGGTCTTTTTAAATGATACTGCAGCAGGTAAAACTGTACAGCAAGCTAATGTTAATTACTAATAACTACTATTAATGAATGTACAGTCCATGTTAAACCTCTGCTGTTAGACACTGATTCGGCGGCTCTACCTGTTGCACCATCATCAGAACCTTTTCTGATGCTCCCAATCTGTATATTTTCACTGATTCATTTCTTGGTGTGCCACTGGGGAGAAATCAGTCAAAAAGTTTATAAATGTGTCTGAGTGTTGCTGATTTCTTCCTGCTGAGCCGACATGACAGCTTGTTCTGGTACCAGCGGTGGGAAACCAGAGGTCCGATGAGTCCGTTTCATGAAGCTCTGCTGAATCCGGCACCTGAAATTACTTCCAAGTTTCTGAAAACCACTTTCTTTGCTGACGTATTTGGGCACTGGAGGAATAAAGCCGCCTCCTGTCACACACACACAGCTCCAGAGGAAAATCATATTTATTATTAACTGTTATTATAATTCCCTTTTAGTTCGTCAGAGGAAATGGACCCGGATTGAAATCCTGATGGGAGTGTCAGGAGGGCAATAACCTTTGACTAGCTTATCGCCAGCTATAATATACTGGTGCCAAGATGAATGGTGATAAATATCATTATTATTATTATTATTATTATTGAAAATCTCACAGATTCCTCACATCCAAGTGTCGCCTGATTCATTTGTGATTTGACTGTAGTGAAGCTCACATCCTCTGTGTAGGACAACATTAAATATTCAGCTGCAATAATATTCATTTTAAGTAATGCAAAGGGAGCAGATCTGACAGCAGACAGAGGACGAGGGCAATAACTCGTCACTGCCTAATGAAATGCTGTGCATCACACTCACAGTCTCACAGAGTCTCAGAGCAGATGGTCCAACATGAGTCACAGACCAGTGAAGACGTTTAGAGGAACATGAAAGACACTTTACCTGTGACTCAGTGGCCAGCGTGGCCTCTTGCTGTGTCCTGCTGCATAGCTTTGCTTCACAGTCCAAACAGCTGCATGTGTCTGAGCCACGATCTCTGTTCAGGTTCACCGTCGTCCTCCAAAGCGCTCTTCTGACAATCGTTAACGACCAGAAACTAAAGCATGTTAAAAAAAATTTTAAATTAAGGCAGTAAAATAAATCACCCTCCTTTGCTTTTTCCTGTCCTCTGCTTATCATCCAGCACCACCTGAAGCACACCTGGCTCTGTCTGACATGTGCTGGCCTCAGCAAACCCGCCCAGCAGGACTCCTATCAGGGAGAATCAAGCCAAGTTCAAGTCACAGTGGGGGTCATATGAGGAGAATCAGACTGCTGTCCTCAGCACAGCAGGGACAACAAGAGGGGAACCAACCACTGTTCAGCTCCTCAACAGGGCTCAGGGAAAGCCCATCAGCCCAGATGAGTTCTGATCATGAAGCCTGGCCTGGCAGGAAGGGAAGAGCAGAGTGCTGAATGAAAATAACAGGAACCAATAAACTCACTTCATGATCAGGCTGCTACATGTTCCACACTGGAAATCCATCGTTCTCCTGTCGTATGTTCAGAATCCGTCCATCATCTCTACACCTTCATCCTCACCAGGGTCATGGGGGGCGGAGCCTATCCCAGCTGACTCAGGGTGAAGGCAGGTTCACCTGGACAGGTAACCAGTCTATCACAGGGTTAGCCCTGTTGCCTCTCCCGGTGAGGACACCCGGGATCTTCCTGCGTGGAGTCTCCATGTTCTCCCCGTGCAGCGTGGGTTCTCTCCGGGTTCTCCGGCTTCCTCCCACAGTCCAGAAACATGCTGAGGTTAATTGGTGATTGTAAATTGTCCGTAGGTGTGAATGTGAGTGTGCTTGGTTGTCTGTCTCTAAGTGTAGCCCTGTGATAGGCTGGTTACCTGTCCAGGTGAACCTGCCTTCATCCTGAGTCAGCTGTGATAGGCTGGTTACCAACCGGCGACGGTGCTAGAAGCCCTGATGTTGGTCTCATTCATGTGGTATTGTTCTAATAATAAGATCTGTGGGACAACATGATCATTAGAACAAAATACAGTCACTGAATTATTGAAGAAGCAGACGATGATTATGTGACACTAAACAGAATCATCACTGCAGACAACTAGTTCTGTTCAGCTCTTGTCTTTGATGGGAATCACTCTTCTGAATACGTTTTAACATCAAACCTGTTTCTTTCATTTCTCTTCTCTCCGACCGCTGTCTCTGCTTCCTATCCTGTCTCTCCCGTCCTTATCAGTCTCTATCACCTGGCTGGAGGATTTGGGCCAGCTCTGGCCTCCTCTTCCTCTTCGAGGGGTTTCAGCCTCAGCCTGGGGTTCCCTGGATGAGGAAGGCCAGACCAGCACCACATGCTGGCTGGATGAGTCTACAGCAGCCAGAGGCAGCGTGATGCCAGGCATCGGGCCCTGTGCCTCGTCCATTAGCTTAAACCACTTCCAGGATGCGGCAGTGGTCTCTCCTTCCTCTGTGCTCACTCCTGTCCTTGGGGCCCGTCGGGTTTGGTTCCGTCCCACCGTCACTGGCTCATAGGGAGTCCAAAGACAACTCTGTGGGGTTCATTGTTCTGTGTTTAGAACTAGTACGGAGCTCGCCTTACGACGGTCAGTGCTGTAGGAGGACATGTGTGAACAGGCGCTGTGTGAATAAAGCTGAATTGAACTGAAACAGGTGAACAACAGGCAGCTGCGTTGACTTCTGATTCTGACTTTGCTTTACCATCTGGTTCCTCTTTTACTCACCAGCTGAGCGTCAGGCGGCTGGAATGTGAATCAGCTCATCCAGTTCTGAGGTGTCGGTTCTGAGCGGGGAGCTGCTGTTTGCTCGCTCTGGGGGGACGAGTTGATGTGAAAGGGTTGAAGTTATCTCAGGCTCTTGTTCATGAGTGACGGGAGAATGGATGGACAGGTGGATCAGGGCAGCATGAGCGGTGTTGTAAGAGCTGTACCGACGTCTGAAGTGTTTGACCTGCTGCCACCACATCCTGACTCATGAATGCTCTCTGAAAAAGTAAACTAAAGAAAAATCAATGACACCACTTTAAAACAGGTCGGAATCAATCCCACAGTGTTTGGCCGTTTGTACCGCTTGTTTCCATCCAGAGCTCTTCAAAGTCCCTTCAATAATACGTCCAAGAGCTTTAACTCGATGCTGAATGTAAATCAGACACAGATTCTTAATTGTCATATGAAAAGCAGATACATGTGTCTGAACACTTTCCATGTGAAGCAGCCATGTGCCCAATACCAGCTCAGCAGACTGCTCACATCAGCTTAAAGCTTGCGCTCGTTAGTGCCTCAAACAAAACCACACAATTAAATAAATGAAATAAATCATATGGGTTAATCGTGGTGTTGCTGCTGGACGTGTTTATTGTGAGGAGAAAATAAAACACTGTTAAAATAATTCTGCTGAGTTTCCAGGATGCTTTAAGGAGACGAGACTCATTCTGAGGATGAGTGGACGACAAAGACAAGGCGACGGGTGACATTCAGTATTAACAAAACCTGCCAAATGAATCGACTTCAGGCTCAGCAACAGCTCTGAGAGTGAGGCATCGTGTGCCCTTATCGCCTTAAAAACCACACTTGAATTTGAATCTGTACGTTCTCAGATGTCTGTTTTAAAGAAGGAAGAAGCACAGAAGTAAACTCGTGTCTCTCTCATCATGCTTCTCCACAATTAAGCAGAAATGGCTCAAGTTGCAAAAGAAAAAGAGCGAGAGAAAGAAAGGATAACAAAGACGTGAGACAAAGGAAGAGAAGGATGGAGAGAGTCGTGGAGGGAGAGCTGGAAATGAGAGGGAATGAGTGAAATCTGAAGAGAGAGTCAACACAGGAGTGAAGATAAAGCTGAGAAGAAGTCAGCAAGGGAGGAAGGAGGATAACACCAGAGCAGGACTGAATATTTGAGAAGGAAAAAGATTCATGAGGGCTTCAATAAAAAGCTTCAGTGAACACAGCACAAACAGACAGGCCTGATGGCCACACACACACACACACACACACACACACACACACACACACACACACTCAGCAGGGTGAGTTGAAATCAACCATGTTTATTCAAACTCTTCCTGCTCATCACAGAATCCCATCATGCATTTCACTCCAACGGTCTCGCCCTGTCAGAGTATAACAAGCTCTCCTCACCACACGGCAGCCCACACACACACACACACACACACACACACACACACACACACACACACACATGCAAACACAGGCACATGCAGTACACATGCCATGCATACACAGCGGCTCTCCACAGAATACACACACAGTCCAGGACTTGATTCCACAAAAGACACAAAAAACTGGAGGTTAAATAAAAAAGTTAGTAAATAAGTTCCTTAAATCATTTATTGTGAGTTGAGATAAAACAGTCCACAGCATCGCCTCTCATGTGGTGTGAGAGCATCTTCAGTCCTGTTAAACTGAAGTACAGCAACTAACAACAACAATAAAGATTTCTGGTTCAAATCATGTTGAAGCTGCACAACAGCCTCCCTGATGGAATCTGCTGGACGACCAAAGACGACCAACACGGTCAACCTCCTGTAGAAGAACGTTTTCAGGCCGTGACATGATGGATAGATCTGTGTAGGCGTGGTAGGTGTGGAGCAACGTGAGGTTCTTCAGATGTCATTTAATGAAGGTACATTTTATTACATTTTGTTATTTTACCTTTATTCAACCAGATAAAAGACCCGTTGGGATGGAAACCTCCTTCACAGAAAAGCAGACGAACAATCACAAAATCCACGTTAACAAATAGAAAGTGTGGACAGGAAGCAGCTGAAGTGCAGGAAGGTGATGACTTCAGTAACGGTTTAAAACACAGGCGCTGCTGGAGGGAACTCTGGCTTCAAGGGAGATGAGTTCCCACATCTGTAGCTCAGATCGGAGGGTTTCCACGCAGAGGGGCAGAGAAACTAAAGCGTTTTTCTCCATTTCAGTCCGAACACGAGGAGCAGCCAGATGGTTTGACATCACGGCTGTTCATGCTCTGAAGAGAACAGCTTAAATACGCAGGAACCAATCAGAGAAGAGCCGTACAGATCATCCAATGAGTGTATCGTTCAAGGAAGGCCAGCTTTAGCGTCCAGTTCACGGTGGTGAGTGACAACCAGTTATAACCTCAGACTCTACCAGAGAACCTGTGGACAGCTGGTCGACTCACATGTATACACACCATCACCATCACCGTGACCAAGAACAGGCAGAACGTCGCTGATATCAGTGCTTTGAGAGAAAAGCATGCCTTATTCCTGCAGTAAGAAACGAGTTTCAGCCTGAGTCTGGAGACCACATTTCTAACATGTGCTTTAAATGAGAGTTCCCCATCGACCCTTAATCCAGAACCAGCAACCAGCTCCAGTGCTTCACCTGGGACAGGTACAGTGAGGGGATATTCTCATTTCAGGTCACTGCACTTATTTAAACGTATTTATCGGCTGTGAGAAGCATTCCCAGCTAACCATAGGCTGCTTCACTGGTTCTACTGGTTGAACCACGGTATTACTTTTTGTGATATTTCTGTTCTAATCTACTGGAGACGATGCAGAGGACTGCTGTGTCACAGTCTGTCCTACACCAGTCTGCATGTTGGGGTTACTTTACTCACATTCTGTGGCTAAATGGTTAAACAAACCAACGCATAGAAACAAATCAGCTGAAGCTTGATGCAGCGCTTGTCCAGAGGTCCGTGCTGTGAGCGTTGGTAGCTGTTTGGTGATGGTGGAGCGACGCCGTCAGCGTTCCTGGACCACAGCTGAAGGGTTTAAAGGGTTCGCTTGCATCGGTGCGTTCTGACATTGTGCTGAGCTGCACGGCGTTAAAGCAAACTCAGCAAACAGTTTTCAATAACACTGAGCTCAGTACGGAGGAATGGGTTTCTCCTGTTATGGAAAAAATGAAAGGAAATAAAAACAATTCAGCCGCGTGCATATATTCCTTCAGGAATGTGTCAGTTGACCGGCTGTACACAGGAAGCAGCAGCATCGTTCCACCTTATCCAAGTGTTGGTATTTACATGAAAAGGACAGAAAACTACTGATTGTAATTAATTCTAAGAGGATGCTGTCCTAGCATTCGACCACATAGCTCCAGAAAGCGCCCTCGCTATGAATGCTGTCACTGCCGAAGCACAAAGCAAGAAAAGATTTATATTACGCCGGATGTTTTTTCCCCTCACCGCCAAACACAGTCCTAAACTTCCAGAGTTATTCCAACAGATTTGAGCCGCTGCTGCTGCTGATCTGTCGTCCGTACAGTCTGCTGCTGCAGCGAGAGTCAACACGTTAATTTGACTAAGTGTCTCATTGCTATGGATTTATTCACAGCTCAGAGTGCGGCTGAAAGGCAGCGTTTTGTTGCTTAAGAGTGGTTTGTGCTGCGTGTGTGTGAGTGTGTGTGTG
>NW_007578164.1:250442-252303 GCF_000690725.1 Stegastes partitus | reverse complement strand
TAAAAAGAAAAGAAAAGGAGGTGCATGAGCGACAGGCGGCTGGGAGGGAGCAGGAGACGACGGAGGAATAAATCAGAACGGCCTGTTGGAGGATGATGAGGCTCACAAACGGCTGCAGAGCTGGACTTTACCGGCATGTTAGCAACAAGCACCACCAATGAGGCGACGTCAGAGACATGTGACAAGTTCATTTACACAAACAGATCACTCTATTTTTGTAGATTTTCAGAAAACTTATATGTTGCTGTTTACTTGAGATGATATCAGTCAGACTGAAGCTGAGAGGATGTGACTCAATCGAGAGAAGTGAAGATGGTTGGTGGTGTCTCAGGTAGACGATGGAGCCGTGGGTTTATGAAGGCTGGTGAAGATGGAGAGTTTATTTTATTTTTTTTACATTAAATACATTTAAATAGCAGCTGTGGACATGTCCAGTGTGTAACAAACAGAGCTGCTGACGGCTGCCATCATATAAACTGTATTTGCTTAAACACCAACAGTCAGAGCTTCACAGCCTCTAGAACTGATTCATTCTCCAACATTATCTTCATCTGAAACCTCTCACTACCGATCATTTAGAACGTCATGTGTGTGTGTTCTTTCTTTGTCAGAGTGTGTGTTTGATGATGACACACCTCAGCAGTCTGATGAGGAAACACTCCTCTGCTCTTCCTGTTCCTCGTTGTTCTCTCTGAGCGTCACACCATGGAGATCTGGAGTTCTCCTCAACAGCTTTTCATTTACACACCGACTCTTCTGTCCGTCTCTTCTCTCAGTCCTCCATCACAACACTTCCTTCACCAGACTCCTTTCTCCCGTCACCACTTTCTGTCTGAGTGATATCACTGACAGTCAGAGTTACTGGGAGCTTACTGGCCTGTGGTGGACAGGTAGAAGCTCACCTACGGGTCAGCAGTAGAACTTTAACAACACCACAGTGGGATTCCATCAGGACCACATCTCATGCTCCTCCTGATGAAACACTTTAAACCACATCCAGTTCTACTGAATGAATCAAAGGAAAAGACAAACTAACTAAACATCAGGAGAACACGAGGGTTCCACAGAACACGTAGAACCTCATCGTTTGATCCGTCTGTGTGATTCTGTTTAGAAATCAGCTCCTCAGACACGACAGAGAGACGCTCAGTGAGCATCCGTCCATCCACTATCTGGACAGTGAGCATCCGGGGATTTAAAGGCTGTGGAGGTCATGATCAGTCCACAACGACAAAACACATCAAGGTTATTACATGCTGACACCAGCATGTTGTATCCCACACACACACACACACACACACACACACACCTACACACACACACGCACACGCACACGCACACACACACACTCAGCTTTTTGAAAGTGGCAACACGTTGGCGTCTGTGGACTGTAAAAGTGGATAAACAGAAACAGAACCGTACAGAACCACCAACGTTCAGGAGGAAACGTTAGGAGAACATTCGTGCTCTTACGTTCCTGTTAGATGAACAGGATGTGAACGAGAGGCTCAGACATGACGATAAAACAGAGGTCGAAGTGGACATACAGTCGGCGTCTGAGGCTGTGAAAGCCTGTTAGGATGCACACAGGTTGGCAGTGTGTAAGTAACACACACACACACACACACACACACACACACTGAGAATAAGGCCGCCCAACCAGAACTAACAAAGGCCCACTACGGACAGTCCTGTCAACACAGCCAGAGAGAGATATTGTGTGTGTGTGTGTGTGTGTGTGTGTTATGGTCCATCTATGTGCACGTGAACACCAGTGTGTGCACTAGCTGTTGTGTAACTGTGTGCGACTTCCTTCACACACTAAGGAACGGTAATTGTCTCCAGCGGATGTCTCTTCTGC
>NW_007578164.1:246069-249731 GCF_000690725.1 Stegastes partitus | reverse complement strand
GTGTGCGGCTGCCGTTGTCTTTTTATCAGCAGCGAGGCCACCAGGTCCCGCACTACTTAGCAAACCCAACTATTTAATAAACGCAGCAGGCAGACACGTGTGTGTGTGTGTGTGTGTGTGTGTGTGTGTGTGTGTGTGTGTGTCTGACGAAAACCACAAAAAATAATGAGGTGTTGAGAGTTTTTGTTTTGCTGCGAGCCGTCCATCAGCTGAAGAAAGGCCTCGGCTCTGCGTCTCAGGCTGAATCCAAACAGCAGCTCCTGTTGGCTCCTATTGAATCTATACGTTGGAGGACGTGTTCTGATGTGGACGCTGCCATCAGAGGGTTAGCCACAATAACCCCCAAACCAGTGGCTGTCAAACTGGGGGTCGGGACCCTCATGGGGGTCTCAAGATAATTTCGAAGGGTCACCAGATCATTGTAAAATAATAAAACTAAAAATAAAGCCTGCACTGATCAGATAAATGTGTATGAGGATTGTCAGCATTAAATTTATATTATGATGTGATTCTGTGATTTTATTATTCTTGTTTTGCTCTTTTTAAAATGTTTTCTTTTGTTTTTATATTTTTTCCATTTCATTTGTTCGAAATAAATTCAAGTCATTCATTTAAAAGAAAATTACCGTAAAGAGAAGAATGTGTGGAATGAACACATGAATGTTTAACGCATTACTGATGAACAGCAGAGTTACTACTGATGAGATATTAATTATTCAGACTGGGGAACACACACTGATGTTATCTGGGGGGTCGTGGCTCAAACAGAACCTCTGACCCAGATCCTGCAGAGTCCAGGTCCTGCTCGGTGGCCTACATGTGTCAGAATCAGAACCAGCTATAAACACACGTGGAATTTGGTTCCGGCTGTTGGTGTCGCCCCAGGAATTAGCAAGGAAAAGAATAAGAATAAAGTAGAATAACTATAGAGAGAAAAATAAATACAATAAAATAAATATTAGTAATAAAAAATAAGTTAAATATATACAAGAATTTACACATCTAGAAAAAAATATATGCACCGAGGTGCAAAAGAGAAATAAACAGCAGTACTAAAAATGAAACGCAGATTTCTCTCCATGCCAGCTGGGCTTTTCCTCTCACTGATACGTAACTGGATCCTTTCTGCCCATAAATTAGAACCTCGTTCTCAGCCTCCAGCAAAGAAGTTTCATCTGTTTCAAAATATAGCTTCAGTTCATTAAACAAAAATACTAAATTAATGACAAAATTACAAACATCAGAATAAGAAAATATAAAAATGAATGAATAAATGAGAGCAGTCTTAGAGCGGATCAACGGTCTGACGGGCCAGAACAGAACGCCAATTCTCACTCTGACTTTCTGAACAAACCGCCTGGACTGTGTGTGACTGGGAGCAACACAGAAACATCAGCGGACTGAATAACGAACAACAACAGTCAGTAAACGCATCGTTTACCATGAAGACCATTAAACTCATCCTACATCAGCAAACCAGAGGATGATTCAGATTTAGAGGTGTTCATCCAAACAGAACCTTCTTAGTTTTAGTTGTTGTTGTTCTGATTGTATTCGTGTTAATTGTCTTTTCTTTCTGCTGCACATGGTGTTTATAAAGTTCGTCTGATGCAGCAACAATGACAAAGTGTTTAACGAACATTTACGTCACAATGATTCTCACACAGCACAGTGCTGCTGCTGCTGTGTGTTTAACACTCTGCTCACCTGGCAGACGGTCACATTAGCAAACCAGCTTTTATTCACAATCATCTTTAGTTCAAAGCTCTTGTGTGTGTGTGGTTCCATGTAGCGCTGCTCTGGACCAGCACATGCTCAGAAACGTTAGAACTGTGAAGTCTTGAGATTCTTCCTGAACAGCTGCTTTGACCCGAGCAGCAGCGCTCAGGTGTGATGAGACGTCCTGCAGTGACTCTGAATGATGCCGCCGGGCCGACAGCTCGTCTACACTCCCAGCAGCACCGTCCAGCCGTCTGCCTGCTCCACAGCGTCCACATGGTTCTGACAAAACCCAACGAAAAGTCACCCGACCCGTTAGGAGATGCAGTGCTGCTCCTGATGGTGGCCGAGGCCGGTCCGGACCGGTGCGGGTCGAGGAATCCTCCGATCTAACCCATCAGCAGACATCAGCCTGTGCTGCTGCTCTCACAGGTGTTAATGCAGGTTTCACAGACTGTTAAATTAAATTACGCCCCCACGCCGCCCCGAGGTGATTTCACAAGTTTGATATCATGTAATAATCATCATAATAATAAAAACATATTGAATGTCTGCAGTCGGGGAGGAACCTCCATTACATTAAAGCTGGAGCCGCTGAATGGACCACATCTGATTTTATCAAAGACCACTATCACAGCAATGAATCAGTTTACTCATTTTGAGTGTGTGTGTGCGTCTGCCGATCGGTGTCGGTGCAAGCAATAACCTAATGAGTATAATAGGGCTGTTATATTTTTAATAAACACAGCAGGCAGCTGTAGTCTGCTGAGGCTCATAGCTAAATGGATGGAGAGACTGTCAATGACTCACCATGGTACACTTACTGCTGATTACAGACACGCTGCACTTGCTGTGCATATGGACTTTGTGCACATCTGTGCACATCTTCACCGTGTCAGTGTGTGTGTGTGTGTGTGTGTGTGTGTGTGTGTGCATAAGTCTGCCTGCACAAAAGGCCTTTTTCTGCAGAAATGACTCTGAGCATGTGCTTGTGTGCGTCTCCTTATGAGTTACAGTTTTTCATTAGCACACAATGTGTGTGTGTGTGTGTGTGTGTGTGTGTGTGTGAGCGTACACAGCCACTTCTTCATCCAGATCTTCAAAGCCGTGTGCACACTTGACCGTGTGTGTGTGTGCATCCCATTACTTTGCCTCTCTGTTGACTAAATGAAACCCTGTCTCGGCACTTTCTCTTTCTCAGCACCCATTCACTCTCCCATCGCTACCCACGCAATATTAAAAACCTCCCAAACTCCCAGCACACACTCGCCAGCTCGCTCATGTCTAAACACGCTGCTTCCTGTCTGCGCCGTGTCTTTATGTCTGTCAGACAACATCAGGTGGACTCTCAGGTGGAACATCGGACCACAGCGGTGGAGTCGGGGAGCGCTTTGGTCTTTTTGTTTACCTCTGTTGTCCTCCCACAGAGCAGACGTCCCAACAGAGAGCAGCTCTGATGATCAATAACGCTGCTTTGGTTAATCAGGTTCTATTAAATCATCGCTTCATGCTGCAGGAAGTTCAGTCACTAAATAACTGCTCGTGTTTTCAGGTGAAATTCTGATCATCTGTGCTGCTAAAGCTGCTCTCATCATTTCTGCTGTTATGTTTTTACACACCAGCAGAAGCACAGACACGCTGGAGGAATTAAAATTAATATTTAACGTTTGCAAATGAAGTCATATTTATTGTAAATATACAATTAAATGATCTAAATTGTCACCTGGAAATAATCTTTAGTTTATGAGCAATATTTCCTCAAACACTCCTTTAGTGTCACTTTTTATTTAGTTTACTTTTTGTTGCTGTTTTTAAAATGACTCACATGGATCTTATATATTAATGCCACTGATCTGTTCCTGTGTCTCTGTTCTCATTGACATTATCAATGCTTCCTTCTTAGGACACGATTTTGTGTCATAATAGAGATTTATTTTTTTTTA
>NW_007578164.1:238785-245218 GCF_000690725.1 Stegastes partitus | reverse complement strand
GTGGTGGTGGAAAGAAAAAGAAAAGAAAGAAGCCTTCAGGTAAACGTGTCTCTGATCTGTACGTGACTACCGGCTGCATCGGGCTGCAGGCTGTGAACCATTTATAGAAGAAGGCCCAAAAAGTAATTTAAAGATAATACATATAAAGTGTAAATACAACCTTTTAACACATATTCAAAATTAACATGATCATTTAATGGACGTCATTAAATCTACCTTCCGTTAACACTGTTACAGTATCAGTACATTTTAAATACACACAGCATTAGTTTGAATCTAAATGTCCTGGCTTTAGGCTCATTGCTGATCTCATGTCAGGTAGAACTTTCTGTGAGGAATTTCCTCGTCTGATCTCTTTCATCAGAATGTGGCTCTCTGGTCACATCAGAGCATTTAAACCTGAAGACAGCAGCACGTCTGAGGAGACAAATACAGAAATGAGAACACACTCCTGCACCTCGTCTGTTTCTGGCCTCGCTGGAGAAATAAACTGTCAGCATCCACCCAGTTGTTTTCGACCTCTAACCAAAGGACCATTTCTGACAATTCCTGCCTAAATTATAAACTTGTATGCGTCTGTCCAGGCTGTAGGTTTTATCTGAGAACAGCTGATGTTCTGCATCAGATCTGACATGTGACAGAAAACTGATTCATTCTAACACGTTGTTCATCATCTTGTCTTCTTCTCCTCCATCCTCTTTAAAAGAAAATACTGCTGCTACATTTTTTAATTTATTTTTAAAGTCAATAATGTTGTTGTTTTGTTGTTGTTTGTTGTTAACCAAACCAATCAGATCAACTCGAGGCCACACAGAGACACATTTACAGCCATGATACAGAGAATCCTCTTCAAGGTTTCTCCTTTTCCTACAAGTCTAATACAGATCTCTGATTCCTTCTGCTGTGTGCCGAGTGCAGCTGGAAGATTTAATAGTACCCAAGAAAGAAAGAAAAAAAGAAATGCAAAACCTGAGCAAACCCTGAACATGGTCCAATCAGAACTAAACATCTCCAGTTGGGCCGGCAGGTGACAGGTGCACTTCTCCTGTTCACGCCGCCGGCAAACAATCAGAATAAATATGTCATTAAAGCTCTGCAGGAGGCCTTCACTGTCTCTATAAGACGTCCCTCAGCATCCTGTCAGAGGCTGTTTTGTTCTTGTTTTTAATCCTCACAAACGTTCTTTCATTTTGGATGAACACGATGGTTTAACCGTGTTCTAGCAGCTGATATATGCTTCAGTGACATGAAGGTTCCCATGTTAACAGCAGGGTTTAGTGTTGAGAACATTTGAAACAACAGCCTCAGACGTCCTGTAGCGTGGACACCATGCCGTGGTCGTGGGAGGCCCTGATGCAGCGTCGTCTGATTTCTGTTGCATCAGATGTGAGAACTTTTAGATCAGCTTTGGCTTCATCAGCGTCACCGACTCGTCGTCATGTCTGCCCTCTAATTAACAGTCTGAATGAGTTGGAGGTCAAAATGTTCTGATGATGTGGACAGAGGGGTTGATCCAGACGGTCCTGATCCAGACAAGCTGAACATGTGCTTTACATGGTGGGGATGAATAGAACCGAACTACAGGGCTTAATGGGTTAAACAGGGAACGTTTCAAATGCTTTCTAAAAACCAGACGGTTCAGTCTGACAGTCACTCCGACATCCAGTTTATTCCACCGTTCAGCGGCTCCTCTGTTCAGGACTCTGCATAGAAGAGCTCCCGCCTCACAGATTAAATCCATCTGTTCAAAGTGCTGCTTTTAATTTAACGATTGAGTCGATATAATGAGAATAAAATAATCATTTAAAACATATAAGACCAAACCTAAACTATGAGTAAACGGTTGACTGTCCGGTGAGAGGATCTGAGGTTTGGAAACACAGATCCAGATCCAGACATGAAGACCTGAAATCAGGTGGATCATGACCTGGTAGCTACTGGAACTGGGCTGCACTGTCTTTTAATACATGTCTTTAGGAGCCCAGCTGTCCTGTTGTTTGTTTGTTTTTCAAGGATTTCAAGGATTCAAGGCCTTTATTGGACACAGACACAGTTCTACCTGGTGGAACGCAGTGAAATGTTCTGAGCACCTGCTCCACGCCCAAACCACACGTCTGTCATCAAGGATTTTATTAACGCTTCAGTGGATTACTGATACATACATATATATATACGTGTGTGTGTGTGTGTGTGTATATATTTATACACACACACACACACATATATATTACAGTAATGATAATAGTAGAAAAGTAGAAAAAAGTAGAAAACACTGCACAGGCCAGACAGACAAATACAAACTTACCATAAAAAAATACATGAACGGAGAGAAAAACAAACAAACAAACAAACAAACAGAAAACACTGTGACTGGAATAATACAATGTTCATGTAATTACACTGAAACCATATTAAAAAGATGAATTAGAAGAAAGAATAAAACTCACAAGAAATAAATATATATGAGTACAAATATACATATATATATATAAATACATATATATATATAGAGAGAGAGAGAAAGGGATGAAAATTAAGCAAAATAAATAAATCATTTTTTCAAACATAATAACAATAATAATAATAATGATAACAACAATAATAATAATAACAATAATAATCAGACAGAACCAAGCAGAGCCGGTGGTTCCTGTAATAACCCGGTTTCCTCTGCTGGACTCAGAGGCTCCTCTCCTCCATCACTGAGCCGCACCCTGACCCGGTACCGTCGGTATGAACCGGAAACACACCGTTCATATGATGTGGTTCAAAGCACGTTGATGGAAATGAGCAGAACCAGGAGACCACTGGACCCAGAACAGGTACCGGGACGCTGTGACTCACCTCAGCTTATTGTTGGGTTGATTGGTTCTGGCTGAACTAAGTTTGGACTCAGACTTGTGTGTCCGGTCCGTCAGCTGAGCGGCCGAACAACCCGCTGACCCGGAACACCACGTGGTTTAATATGAACTAAACAAATAACACCGGCAGGCGGAGGCTGTCCCGGCCCGTCCCGGCTCCGGTCCAACAAGGGTTAACGGGGGAGCGGCTGGGTGGGGGGCAGCCTTCATAACCGCACCGGCCCGCCTCCGGTAGCCTCCACACCGCCGCCGCCACATCACGTCGGGCTCGCGCTCCCCCGGTAACACACACACACACACACACACACCCGCGCGCGCACACACACTAGTTGACTCACACACGCCCTCTGACTCTCCCCCTCTCTGTTCTCACACACACACACTCACGCGCCGGCAGAGGAGCAGAGGAGCGCGCGGCGGATCGCAGCACAGCATCCGGTCTCCCGCTCCAGAGGAGGATCGGCGGACAGGAGCACCGCCGCCGCCGCTCACGGTAAGGACTTTACCGGAGCCGAACCGCCTCGGCCGGCTCCTCCGTGCACGTGGGAGTGAATGGTTTGTGCGCGTGCGTGCGAGAAGTTGTCCCGCGAGTGGGGACGGAGGCGCCGTTAATGAGGCTCGTTATTGGCTGCTGCTAATTGGAAAGTCTGGTCCGGGTCAGAGGTGACAGAGCCGGGACGGGGTTGGCTGCTCAGGCGTCCCGGCAGGGCGGGAGGGCAGCAGGGCAGCGGGGCAGGAGGGCAGATGTTTTAATGTGACTATGGAACAGGTGTAGGACACCTGGATGCAGGTGTTTGGGTGGAATGTGAAGCCAACAGAAGCAGAGCTGCATGTGGTGCATGTGTGCAGCGTCCGTCTGACTGCAGCTGATCAATGTGTGCAAACATGCAGGAGTTTTTGCACATTTGACTTTCCTGACTGCCTTAAAGAAGGAGCGAGCAACAGGTGAGCCTCCTGGCTGGTGTCACCTGGCTGAGTGTGAGGGTCCCTGTGTGAGCTGATCAAACCCTGTGACCCTCAGGACTGGCTGATGGTGTGTGATGGGGGGAGCAGGTGAAGCTGGTGTCTGTCCAGCAGCACTTCTGCCTTTCGTCCAGTCATCAGTGTTTCCCGTCCTGCTGACCAGGCTGAGCGGTTTAAACGTACATATGGTGAGTTCAGAGAGTCGCCGATGGACTGATGGAGCTCTGGCTGCTGGCAGCATGAAGCTGCCTCCGGGCTCTGCAGCAGAAGGACTGCTTTGCCTGTCTCGTGGTGCGTTCAGGGACTCTCCTGCATGTTGGGACCGTTGTGTTCCTGCTGCCGATGCTTGTTAACGTGTTGATCTGGTTTGTTTGAGGTTATTGTTGGATTGTGCTGCTGTCAGGTGCACGTATGACACACGTGTGGTGATGTGTGGCTGTCGCTGGACTCTCTGCTTTGTTTGTGTTCTCTACAGAACTATGTTGGACTTTTGTAAATCCAAACTAACACACCCACCCTGTGGTCTGATCCAACATCTGGTCCTGGCAAACACAGAGCACAACAACCCCCAGAGTCAGGCTCAGGGAAGGACGACTGATATATATAAAAGTTCTGGATCAGCTGAGCGGTTCTGCTGAGCTTCAGTCAGAACTCTTGTTTACTGATAGATACAGACTGTTAGAAGCTTTTACAGTCTGTGATGTACATCCAGACAGAAACGTTCATGAGGCAGCTTCATACCAACTACAGCAGAACCTGAAACAAGCAGAGCTCATATGAATGAATATATTGATCAGTTTAATTGATTTCTGAACACATGGAGCACTTTGGTCTTTACCTTCAGTCTGATGCTGTTATCAGCTCTGATTCTTTCATCTTGAAATCACAACTTTGGTTTTCCTGTAATCTTGTTTTGTTTTTTGTTTTTTTTAAATCTGTCAGAAATAAAAGGCAGGAGTTCTGTAATTAATGAAGCTCTTTAATTGACTCCACCTAACGAGATGTTGATTATGTTTCTAAGTTCACTGATTGGTGGCATTTGGTCACATGTTTAGTAACTAAATTAAACTATTTTCTACCAGTCTGACTAATGATCAGTTGTTTGTAAGTCAGTAAATCATCAACATGTTTTCTTGGTGATTCGCTGCCTCCAGAACTTTCCACATGTTGGTTTGACGTGTTCCTGCTTCACATCTGGCCGTTCTGGTGAGTTTATTTTTTAAGCCCTATTCGATCAAACAGCTGTTTTCCTGCAGAAGCGAGGAACCCGAGGACATTTACAGAACATCAGTGGAACAAACACACACGATGCAGACGGAGTGTTCCTGGGCAGCAGCAGAACCCAACAGTTCCTGCTTCACTCACATTTCTATTATTTAAAAGCTGAATCAACCACGAGGTCTACTAAATATTCCCTTTTCTCACCCTGAGAGGCCTTGATGCTGCAGAGACCAGCAGCAGCAGGTGATGGTCTGGACCTGCTGCAGTGCTCAGAGGTCACGTTCAGGGTTTCTACGTGTCACAGGAAGCTTCTGCTGTAAACCAGCAGCACCTAAACCCACAGAACAAACTGATGTGAGCCCCGATTATCCTGGCTTCTGGCCTTGTGGAGGATTATCCAGGTGATCTGAGCGTAAACACGAGCTGGAACAAGCTCCTGTTCACAGGGTGATTACTGCCCCCATTAAGGAAAGCTGGCATTAACAATGAAGTGTGTTTGTGGTTTATTGGTTTCTCTGGGATCCCCTCAGATTATCCCTTCATCAGAGAGGCGCAGCTAAACACCAGCATCTTGGAGGGGTGCATTTTAGAAGCACTCATTTAAGCTTTTTGCTTTTATTAAATCCTAAACATTCAGACACAGGGAAACACTTCATATTCAGGAGTCTGCCTCTGAAGCATCACTGCACACAGAAATCTGCATCATCCATACCTCAGGTCAGCCCGTCTGTGTGGCTTTTACTGCAAATAAATAATAAGTAAAGATAAAATGAAAAGCTGATAAACTACAGGTGGACACACACCTGGACAAACTGTTAGCTTGTCAGATACATAGTTTATGTCACAGTAGAACTAATAATGCATCGAGCACATAAACTGTTATATGAAGTCATTTACAGGTGAAGCACCGCCGTGCCTCATGCTGGTGCTTCAGCCCATCATGAGCTTTATTTAAATGTTCTTCTGTGAATACATCAGCAGCATTAGTGACAAGTGAATGAATGAATGAATGAATGAATGAAGGAATGAATGAATGAATGCCCTTTATTGTCATTATACAGTAACCAGACTGGAGAGCTTCTCCTGTTTTCAGTGCAAGTAAAAACTAAATAAAATGCAAAGTTCCCAGTAAATTATAAAAAAATAACAAAAGGATAACTATATATATATGTATATATATATATATATATTTAAAAATTTTAAATAAAGAAATATTGCACGAGATGATAGATATTTACATATTTAGATTTGTTGAAGTGTGGCTGGTTGCTGAGCTCAGACCCAGACTGTAGATAGCAGAGCAGCAGGAGATGATCAGCAGACTGACAGCCGTCCATCTGGTGGTTCAGACCACATCCTGATCAAGTAGGTCAGCTTGATCAGGCACC
>NW_007578164.1:237353-238660 GCF_000690725.1 Stegastes partitus | reverse complement strand
TTATTATTTTGCCAGCGTGAGCTTTAATGTAATGAGAGTCTCTGTTTTTTCTGCACAATTCCAGTTATTAATAAATTGGGAGCAGAAGGATCAGCAGATCATCACACTGGGCTACAAAACAGTATTTTTATGAAGGTGTCGAGGATTTTCTAACTGATTTAGAACATTTGTGCAGCGCTGAATCCAAACATGACGTCTGCTTTTCTGCATCAGGTCGGGTTTTTATGCCAACTGGATTTTAAAAAATCAATTTTACCACTAAATCGATCACATTTGTTGACATTAGCGATTGATTTATTTTAGCATTTCCCATATGAAATCAGATTTTAGAGGAAATATTTTATTTTCTAATCCTTTTCATGAGCTAAATGATCCACAAGCTGATGAGCGTAAACATTTAATAAACTGTGTGTTTCATCAAATCTAAGTTTTGACCTCATTGAGCAGAACCAGAGTAACGTCTGTATCCAGCTCATTGCAGCTGTCCAGAACCAGCTCAGAACACTCTGACACCAACATGGATGTAGACCCGTGGTATTCATACGACCTGCAGAATATCAACTCAACCGTATTCCAGAGGACTTTGTTCTTGTGGCGCTTTATTACAAATCATCCAGTCTTGAATTAATGCTCTGAACATGGTTTAAATAAAAAAACAAACACATTATTTCTGAGAGCACTGGAGGCCCAAATATCAGATAGAAACACTAAATCTGAGAATAAAATGACTTAGAACCAGTGGAACCATCTGTCCACGCAGCAGCTACATTTTACCTAATAAGAAATCTTGAAATCAGGTTTTTAATGCTCAGTTTCAGATTTTACTGTAAAATCAAGGACTAGAAATGAGTAAAGAACTTTTACAACGAGCCAAATTATCTGTCGTGTCTAAAAATAAGATTTTAAATCTCGGCAGGTCCCACATTATTGGCAGTGTGTTGTCTGAAGCCTTTTTTAATTCAACGATAATTGTTTTTATTTTTTCCTGGGTCCGGTGTGATGGATTACCAAAATCCAGCTTTAGTTTCCTCCGTCACATGATCTTCTCCATTGAACACCTGGACTGCTCCTGGACTACGGTTCTGTCCAGCAGCAGCTCAGTGTGACGGCTGCTGAGGGCATCGGCCTTTCTTACACCGTCTCCACCTGAACAGAGCTTCAGGAGGAAAACTGGTGTTTCTAGTTTATTCACTTTGTGAGGAAACGTCGTGTCCACGGGGTCACTGCTCCAGGTGAAAGTCTGCTGCCACCGCATTGTTCTTAGTATTATTATTATTATTATTGTTCTTATTATTATTATTATTTTT
>NW_007578164.1:236138-237318 GCF_000690725.1 Stegastes partitus | reverse complement strand
TTATTATTATTATCTTACAAGCTGAACCCTTTAGAACAAAGCAGATTAATGTGGAGCCCACTGAACGCCCGGCGTACCTCCCAGAGCTCCTCTCTCGGGGTTATTGGCTCGTGATGGAGACGACACGTTGAAGTGAATCCGAGCTGCTGCTGCTGCTGCTGTGATTTGTGAATACTGATAAAGTTATTAATATAAATGTAGGCGCGCCATCCCATTCATTTCCTGTTATAGAAGACATTCAGACTGAACCCTGGAGTCATGAGGCCCTGACATGACAGGAGGCAGAACCGACCCGTCACACCGACCTCAGGCTTCAGCACCAAACTGGAGGAAGGGGTTCATGTCTGTATGAGCACCATGACGGTCTGATTAAACATCCACATGCTGTAGAGACTGAACAGCGCTGACAGGATGAAGCTGGACCGAGCTCGTCCTCACAGAACATTCGCTGAGGTCCAAAAAAGTTCAGTCATGATGAAACATCACCTTAACGGAACGAGAACAAAATCTAATTAATCTCACTGTCAACAACGAACAGTGCGTCCCCCTGACCCTCTGCTTACCCAACATGCAGGTGAGCAGGTACCTAGACAGACCTCACACCTGCACCATGTGACCAGCTCCCAACCAATCAGCATCATTACACAAATTACCAACAATAATAACACCAAACAGGAGCTGATAGAAATCATGTCAGAATATTATCAGTAATATGAAATCATTCTCCTCATAGTTCAACGTATTCACGGCTCCTACACACACACACACACACACACACACACACACACACACACACACACACACACACACACACATATTTTATCAGCCTGGTATATTTAGAAGCTTCTCCTTCATCTTATATTCTTGTTAAAAATGAAATGTTCTAACGCTCCGTTTTAACGTCAGAATCTCCTCCTCAGTGAATTTATCTGAAATAAGCAAACACACCAGAACCGCTCAGCGCTCCGTTGTCAGGAGAAGACAAGCGCACAGGAACATTTACGCCGTGCAGTCTTTCCTCTTTGTCTGTGTGTGAGGATGCAGAACCCGTCCGTGCATGAACCCGGCGACATGCTGGAGCTGTTGTTTGGATTTTACAGCCGTCTCCTACATTGTGGTGCTGATCCAGACCGCATGTGTTTTAGTGAGTTAATGTGTTGGTGACGTGCAGCCTGTGGTG
>NW_007578164.1:224981-235218 GCF_000690725.1 Stegastes partitus | reverse complement strand
GTCAACAGGTGCAGAAGTCTGACTGAGAGCTACAGAAACACCTGATGGCAGTGATTGGCTCAGAGGGTTGTTCAGCTACATGTTAGTTCACGGCTCCCATCAGGATGGTTTGATTTAATATTTCTGTTGAAGCACAATTCAAAGCAACGTCATGATGTTCATCACATTTTATTTATTATTACTTTGGTAAATTTCAGCTGATTCCAGTGACTGAAGCTGCTGGTTTCCTTCTTTAATGGGAGGGTAGGAACACATCTGTAGAAATCTGAAACCATCCAGAGCTCCGGAGCTGAAGGGCTGAAAAAGTCGAGCTGCCTCTGAGGAGTCCTGGATGTGAGGTTCTGTTCTGTAGAACCTCAGCAGTACTGGATTATTATGTCCAAAAGTATTGATCAAGATGAGGAATTGATCAAAAACAACATTCATGTTCATTAAAAGAAAAATGCACGGAGAAGGAAAATACTGCTTTTTGCTAAAACCTCTAATGAGTGAAAACGGGTCTAAAATTCTCCAAACTAGTGAGACCCCAACGTGGCTTCTTCTTCTTCTTTTTTTTTAAGTTTAGGTTTATTAAATAAAAAGCAGAATGAACGTCTGCTACCTCCGGCTTGTATTTTATCTTCTTATATTTCAGAAATCAGCAGAATTTTTGCAGCGAGGCCCAAACCAGAGAGATTAGAACCTCAAACATGTCGGCGTGTAATGAGAGGATGTATCTGGAGAGAGGGAGAGGTCCCGGCAGCCATGTCTTATTCATCGTCGGGTCACCGGCACTGAGACCCGCGCTGCTAAATTATGAAGAGCGCGGTGATGGAAGCGGACCTGGCGGACGCACACACCACCGTGAACGTCCATCAGAACAATCCGGTCCACAAGTCAGACCAAATCATCTGGTTTTAGTGAACAGAGCAGCTGAGGTGTCACCCTGCTTTGAACGGTATCTTCATTCAGCCCCAGTGGACAGAACCGAGCCGCTCCTCTCGGCTGTAAACGTTTGTAAGAATCATTTCCGAGTGTTTTCTGAACTCGTAGTTGGGTTCTGCAGCACACTGATGCTCGTTCTCACTGTGCAAATGTCTCCGTAAAACACAGCGTTCAGGGTTAAATAATTAACGAGGACGTGACATTAGGAAGTACTTCATATTGTAAGTGGACCCAGATTATGTGACTGTCCACCGTGATGCTGAGTAATGACCCGTTCAGCTTTAAGCTACTGCAGGGGCTCCTAGAAAGCTCCTCATATGTGCTGCTAATATTAAAGTAAACGGTCGTTTCCATTATTTTAGGAAATAATATATTTAATAAAACCATGTTGAATTGGATTCCTGGTGCATCGTAGTTCATTAAACATCTGTTAGTGGCACAGATTCATCCTTCTACACTGAAAACCAGCATCTACACAGGCTGCTGTTTGTCATTTATCTTAGAATTATAACTACATTTTTTTTTAGAAGATGTTTTGTGGAAAGATTCCAGGAATATAAAACCATATAAAACACAACTTTAACTCATACAATGTGAGCAATATATACATAAATTAGCCTGTTGAAATAAAAAGTCGTTCTCCTTTAATATGTTAAAATAAAAATGAAAACAAGTTGTTTTAAATGTTAAATGCGTGTTCAGTTAAACCAGATATCACTGTGCCATTTATGGATTTAAACAATTTCATTAATGGGATTATTTAACGTTGAACAATCTGGAGCTCCGTATCACACACACACACACACACACACACACACACACACACACACACACACGTACAGGTTCATGTCCAGCTTACAGCACAACATTAGCAGCACCTGTAGGGTTCTTATTGATTTCCATCCACGGCCTCACGTCTCTCTCTCTCTTTTACACACACACACACACACACACACACACACACACACACACTGACGTAGGGGTGTGTGGATGCTTCTGCCTGAATCCCCTCCAGATGTGATTTATTATTTCCAGGCGTGTCTCTGAAGCCTTTCGGGTCGAACCAGCTTCAGACCCGTCTGGCAGCTCGTCCACATGTTGGTGTGTGTTAAAGAACTTCTCGCTCTCTCTTGGTTGTGGTGTGTATATTTAGCACCGATGCTTGTTGTTGACTGTAGCTCAGGCCGATAGCACCGACCCACCAGACGGTTCCATAGAGAAAACCACAGAACATTAAGCCGGGTTTGTAAATCCTAGTGAGGCTGTAAAAGCTGAGGCTTTGTTTGGACCAGAGGTTCTGTTTGAGCCACGACCCCCAAAGATACCATCAGAGTGTGTTCTGATTATCTCATCAGTCATAACTCTGCTGTTCGTTATTAACATGTGTATGTATCTAATTTATTATTTATTTCATGTTAAACATTCATGTTAATTCCACAGATTCTTCTCTTTACATTAATTTTTTTTTTAATGAATGAATTTATTTTGAACAAATGAAAGGAAAAAAATATAAAAACAAAAGAAAATAATTTTAAAAAGAGCCAAACAGAATAATAATGTCACATAATCACATCATAATATTAATTAATAAGTGGGGAGAAGTTTACTGCTGACAGCCCTCACACACATTTATCTGATAAACGTAGGCTTTTCTTTTTTTTAATGATCTGTTGACCCCCTGATATTATCTTGGGACCCAGATGGGGCTCCAGACCCCCAGTTTGAGAACCACTGGTTTAGACCATCAGATGAATCCACAGAGACTGATTCATGCATTTACCACAAAACTCCAGCTGCTTTTCTTTATTATAATTCAGTGAGAACTGAGACGTGGTCGGGTGACAGCAGGCCGGCGGGTTTCTGGGTCGACTGAGGAACACGTCTGATACGAGTGCAGCCGTCCTGCATTATTCTGTCTGACTGGTGGTTTCAGGGATCGTGTTCACCACGTGCTCATTACCGTCCATAGTTTTGGTTGAACGTATGAGGACGTGAAATCCTCTCATAGATGCTGGAAATGACATAAAGCGGCTGATGAGTGACTTGTCATCGCTGCACATGCTTTCTCTAACCTTCATCATTCTACTGCATTTAAATAAAATAAAGAATCCATGACGCTGGCTGTGGTCAGCTCTGTGAGCGACACTGCTCTGGACATGTGTCAGCAGCAGGACAGGACGGGTTCACAGGCGTAGACGTCTGCTGACGGACCATCATTAGTTTGTTACTGACGAGGTTCATCATCAGGGTTTCCTCAGAGAGAGAAGCTGCTGTAGGTCTGTGTGTGACAACCAGCCCACTGCCAGCATCGTCCTCCATGGATGGAAACAGGAAGCATGTTGTCCCAAACCAGAGTACAGCGGCTGGGAGGGACGAGACGAGGTTCAAGCAGCACGTCTGAATAGTTCTGAACGTGTATAAGAACCTGACGGGCTGTACATGTGTTTACGGCGGCGCCGGTCCGTTTCAGGGTCGAAGTGGTCGGTCCACTGATGCTGCGGCTCGGCATCACAAATGATGGAGTGTGAGGCCCGGTTCAGACTGACGCCGCCTCGGTGGGAAAACACAAGGAAGGAAGCCTCTCATTGGCTTCAGAGAGGCTTCCAGCAGAAACACACACGGCCATACATGTTCAAGCTTTACATTATACATACACAGACAAGTTCACATGGGAGGAGCATCTCCCCACGATCAGACACCATCAGACACCACCAGCTCATGGAAAGACATCGGTTTGTGCCAGCTGGCAGCCACATAGCAGAATGATTTAAAAGGATTTAAAATAAGAGGGCTGCAGTGGTTAGCACCGTCACCTCACAGCTAGAAGACTCACACCTACGGACAATTTACAATCACCAATTAACCTCAGCATGTTTCTGGACTGTGGGAGGAAGCCGGAGAACCCGGAGAGAACCCACGCTGCACGGGGAGAACATGGAGACTCCACGCAGGAAGATCCTAACGGGGATCTTCTCACCACCGTGCAGCCCAGTTGCCATCACACATAAATCAAACACACAACGCTTGTTAACTTTTTCTTGGGAGGATGAGTGAACTCAGAGCCAGACTACTGTTCTGACGGCCCAGCGAGGAGATCAGAGGGTTCAGGGTGTGAAAATGAAAACCACACATGCATCCACACGCTCACGGCGCTCAGCCCTCGGAGGAGATGTGGAGGATTAAAGTGTTATTGATTGTTAACATGAAGTAACCTTTAGGATGGGAGCCCTGAGCTGGACTTTAATTGTGTGTTCATGTGTGTGTGACCTTTGGGCAGCACGCTGATTGAAGACAGAGGGCTTCTATTTTTAATCAGACTTTGTCTCATTAAAATCCCCAAAGACAAGACGTATTAAAATACAGTAGTGCAGAGTGGGACATGTTGTGGGCACAGCGCTGGAGCTCAGGCTCACACAACTGATCTGAGTGCAGTGATGACTTCAATAACCAGCCTCATAGCAAACAGAGCTAACGTCATGTTTACCGTTGATCAGGCTCCACTGCTGGACACAGAGACACAGGATGTCCAACATGTGTGCATCCGTTAGTACAGGTCAGCACTGCTCTAGTGGTTAAAGTAAAACAACAGGATGCAGCAGCTGTATTTATCCGTCCAGTTTAAACCAACATGATCTAAATGCGATGCAACAGAAGAGCAGCACCATGACACTATCGTCTCAGCCGATCCCACGACAAGCAGCGCCGGCCGCTGATGACACCAGCTGTGGGTTCACCGTTTGATGGCGTTCTGTCTCTAAATCTGCTCCTGATTGGCTCCAGATTAAATGACTCGTGTTGCCGTGTGCAGTCCATGTGGGCACCGTCTGGAGAGCCGCTACGACAAGCTAGCCGTCCAAACAACAACAAGAAGAAATCAATAAGCCTGTTGGCCTGCTAATCCCACTGCTGGCCGGCTAGCGGTGTGTGTGTGTGTGTGTGTGTGTGTGTGTGTGAAGAACCTCTCAGAGCAAACAGCTCAGACAGGCCTTTTAGATTTTAGGACAGATTTCAGGGTTGTGCTCTGTGACTCCAGAGTGGTCTGAAGGTTTCTCCTGGACTCCATCTGCATATCCTGAAGTATTTATGTGCAGCCTGTCAGCATGCAGCCACCAGCGTCTGTACACATGGACCCTCTGTGATTTATTTATTTATTTAGTATAAATGTATTCTTCTTTTTATTTCCACTTTAGAGGAATTTTATTGTATTATTCTTTTATTGATCTATTTTTGTGATTTGCCACTCTCACTGCTCCATACAGATGTTACAGATGTGCTGAAGCAAAGAGCCTGAAGAGCAACACACCCATCTGTCCAAACAGAGACAGTCAGAACTGTACTTTTTAACAAGCAAAGAATAATTGGAGATTTTACGAAACTGTAAAACTCCAAATACGGCATTTTAATATTTATATATATATTTTTAACAAATAAATATATATTTATAAATAAATAAATATATTTATTTATAAATATATATTTATTTTTAAACAAATAAATATCCCTTCCACGGCACCTCTTGCCTTCCTGTGGCTGATTTTTTTTGTTCATTTCTTCCCACATTGTGGAAAGCCAGGTGCTAGATCAGAGCAAGAGTGAAAATTAAGCAATTACACATTGATAATTGACTCCCAGTAACTCTGTATATCTATATGAGGGAACAACCTATGTGATAATTGCCTGAAAGTCATATATAGCCTTCACTGTGATCTAACATTGATTTATAGGCAGCGGCTTGAAGCACACACACACACACACACACACACACACACACACACACACACTCTCTCTCGGCTGCCACCTGCATGATGACATACAGGGAGGTGATAACGACGTGTCTGACACTCATTTCTTCCAGACGATCTTCAGAGATTAGGGTCCACTCACACACTCTTACCTCTTTTCATAGTTAAATGTGTGCTGCAGCTCGAGGTGAGGAGTTCAGTCCTCCAGAGGAAGGAACCAACGGCACCAAGTCGTCATGAACACATGTTTACATGCACCACGTATATCAGGACAGCTTTGGTTTTCCACTGACTCCTACAGCTCGTAGTTTACTACGATGGAATGATGTCAGCACATGCAGTTTGGTTCTTTCCTGTATTTACTGAACTTCTTTTGGAAATATAACAAAATCCTCTGGGTCTGAAATATTCATACAATAATTCTTACATTTGGTTAAATGTTAAACTGTGATTGGTCTGCATTCATGAAGCACCTTTTAACGTTAGCTAGCTCCTCATTCATCCATCCACACACATTCACACACCAGTGGCCGTGGAGCTGGTCAGGGTCCTTGGACAAGGATTCAAAACTCTAGATGTTAACACAGGAGACTGCTGTAGATCTCCTGTTTCCAGCCACATCACAGTGTACGTTTGTTTTAAAGCATGATCATGATGAGTCCATGATGTTATTCAGCAACAGCAATGCAAGATAGCATATCCAATAAAACAAGAGTAAATGCAATAAAGGAGGATAAAAATAATTAAAAAGACAAAGAAGATAAAAGAAAATTATACGAGTAAAAACACTGGAGGAGAAAGAAATGGTGACAAGATGTGACTCCAGATGTCCAGCTCCTAATCTGATCACTGCACACTGGGCCTCTTAAAGAAGTGATTAAACCACTCTGCAGTGTCACTTAAATGTTAAATAATTAAAAATTAATTACCTTACACCGACTGTATTACGTCTAAGTGTATATGTTCTTAACCAATGTAGCTATACGGTAATAAAAATGGAACTCAGTGCAGCCAAAGTAATTATCATTGCTGAGATTCCAAACTTTAATTTTACGTCTGTCTTTATTTGTGGTTCCAGAAGTGATTGTCTGCTATTCTTCACAGATTATTCTTTTAGCTGCTCTTTGCTGGAAGGATTGTGTTGCCCGTTCAAAAACCTCGACGGTGTTCTGATGGATTTGATTCCAAACTTGTCCAGGTCACACTTTGGACCTCGGATGCTGGAATGTGATTATTCTGCCAGACGTCTGCAGGCTGTGCATCGTCTCGTCAGCCGGTGTTCTGGTGTATACACAAGCATCCGAGGTATCGTGTATACACGTCATCTCTCCAGCACCTTGTATCTTCACGCTGTCCCTGCATCGCTGTAGGATCCACTGCAGCTCTGAGTAGCAGGACTAAGACTTGTTCTGGACCATCTGATGACTGTCCCGCTGTGTTCTGGTCATCCTGCGTCCTCCTCCGTTACTGTGAAGCTTTTTCCACGTGGAGCCGTTGTGCAGACATAAACTCAACCCACAGGTCCAGAACTGAGGAAAACCAGTTTATCGCCTTGTTCGTGCAATTAGGCTAAATAGAAATCATCGGTTTACTGAATCTGGTTCAGTGAGAGGTGATGAAATGTTGAACCCTTTGACGTTTAAGTGATATTGCACAGGGGTGTACTCACTTCTGTTTGTCTGGTGGACTCATACGGCTGTAACGTGTCTCATATATACGATGACACATAAAGATGAGACACATAAGGATTTTAAAATAGAGGAACGTGACCTTTCTGTCTGGTCTTTGTCAGAACATGGGGTTCTGTATGAGCTAAAGCTGACTTCACACTTGGAACATGTGCATTTTCTGGCTTCCTCAAAATGTACCAGTGACTGCATTTATTCAATTCAGTTCAGTTTTATTTATATTTATATGTATCGTGGCCGCCAATTCACAGCATGTGTCATGTCAGAGCACGTCACATAGGAAGGTACACGTGTTTGTTTATTCAGACGCTGGTCAGTCGTCCCTCATGTCATCATCCAGACGTCTCGGTGACGGAGAGCGGTGATAGTGGGCGTTATATCACATGACACAATGCATGCTGGTAACGTATTAAACAACAGATTAGAGGAAAGACGTCTGCAAACAGCTGGAAGCAGCCAGTTTAAATTCCACTCCTGTCAATGTTCTGTGACAGCTCAGGATCCTCATCGGTACCGGCCGGTATCAGTGTTTTCTCATATATCGGTATCGGTCCGATGGTCTAACGTCAGCGCCTTCATCTCTAGTTTTGATGTTGCTGCTATTCCACAGATGTTTTTACTTAGATGGTCCTTTAATGTTAAATATGTTTAAATATGTTTTACTTTTGTTACGTAATAAAGAGACAATGGGGTCCAGTTTGGGTTCTTTTGAACAGTTTCCTCACAGGGTTTACTTACACTCATTTATCGGTGTGATCGCCATCGGTGATATCGGTTATCGGCGATATCATAAATCTTAATATCGGTATCGGCCCAAACTTTTAATATCGTGCACCACTAGTGAAACCTTCATTACATTCGGCTGTAGTGAGCTTCATTAACCTGTTCTGTCTGGTCCTGTTGTCTTTCTTCCCTCTCTGTGGTGTTGATCGGCTGCTAGCGGAGCTGAAATGTGGAAAAAGCCTTCCTCACATGGCTTCACAGAAAGCGCTGTAACTTGAAGCTGCCATCAGGTTGATGGAGAGGAGAGCACGTCAGACAGGAGAGCATTACAACAGTCTATTAGTGGAACTTATGTGCTTTTCCGTGTCTGCCGAGGACAGAAATAGACGAACGTAATGCTTAATTAATGCTGTGAGCACTTGAAATGATTCGACAGGAGAACCTCTGTCACTGTAACGTGTGGTTTAATAAACGGATCCGCTTTATGTGTGTACAGGAAATGTTAAATAAGAGGTTTATTAAAGGTCACCCTGCTCTGTCTTTTCATTTAATCTTGAGCTGCTTAAGTCTTTATTCGGACGACAACCAGGTCTTAGCACGAAACAACCGTAATGGGTTTTTAACCTTAATTGGAGGCTTGATCAAACACGAGGCCGTCCATAACGAAGTGCGTGTCTGACGGCGGCTAATTGTACAGTTGCTGGATGGAAAGAGGACAGCCGTGCAGTTTAAGGCCTGTACGTCTTCTATCTCTCTGGGGTCCCGTTAAGACGTCTCCATCTCTGAGGATCAACCTGATGGCCAGAAAAATGGTTTAAAAAACACCGTAGAACTTAATCACCAATAGAGAATACATCACAGCTAACAGCGTTATTTTAATAAGAGCATGCATGTACACACACACACACACACACACACACACACACACGCTGGCAATCCACATAATAATGAGTGTTATGGAGAAGGCATTTGTCTTAGGTAAGACTTGTATTGTCAGTTTTTAATTCACATGGCTCTCATCAGAAAAGCCCTGAAGGTTCTCATCATCTCCCCCCAAATATATTATTCACTGGCTCCTACATCAACACACACACACACACACACACACACACACACACACACACACGTATAAACATTCAGTTTTGCATGTTTGCACACAGCGTTCATACTTCAAAACACACACGTATAAAACCGATGTACATACCAAAATACACAACACACACACACACATCATGCATTGCCGCCACACACACACACACATCATGCATTGCCGCCGCCACACACACACACACACACACACACACACACACGCTCTCGTGCTTTCTCTCCCTCTTTGTGTTATTATTGCCTGGCTCCATCTGACTGTGACTAAGTGAAGAGCTGTCTTCATTTGTTTCAATCTGAACCACTAATGTTCCCAGAGCCGTAAGCTAGCACCATAGGTCACACACATTAGTCTGACTGCCGGTGTGTGTGTGTGTGTGTGTGTGTGTGTGATGATTAAAACAGAACAGAAGCTTTGTTGTTTTGTGGTGTTATGTTGTGGTGAGTAGAAGCTACATCCACACCAGAACGGCTTCATTTTAAAATGCAGAACTTCTGCAGGGTTCACGTCTGTTCTGGAGTTTAATGACCCCGACACTGGACACTGTGTTTGGAAACGGCGCTGACCGACCCGGTTTGGGTTTGAAGACACCGGGATTGCATTTTAATCTAACAAAGATGTGTGTAGGACAAATGAAGGAGATGTTGTGTTTCTGGTTGGGTTTGTCACCATGCTCCCATCAGGAGACCGAAGCCTGAACTATCGATGCTGTATTCAACATGAACAACAGATGACAGGCATTTCTGACCCGGTCGTCTGGGCCAGCAGCTGGTTCAGGATTCAGTTCTCACCATTGCTGTTCATCCTCCGTAGCGTTTTCTACAGCGAAGCAGCTAAACCGCTGCTTCCTGTTGACGCTGGTATGGCCGGTGCACATGAGCTGACCTGTGATGTCGCTTTCTGCTTTCTGCTGTGTTCGTATGCACACAGGTTGTTTCTGCAGCCGTGCTCGTCTCATTAGCCTCAGACTGATGTCCAGAACCGCTGACTACATCAGTGGTTCTGGACATATTTCAGAGTGAGGATTGTTTCTACAGCACATCGCCTGAACCGTT
>NW_007578164.1:221066-224337 GCF_000690725.1 Stegastes partitus | reverse complement strand
TCAGTGTTTTGCTGTTTATTTCATCGGTGAGGTGGAGCTCCTGTCATGAACCTGCAGCTCCTTCAGTTCTAACAGTGACGGAGCTCAAAGTGTTTACTCTGTGCTGCTCGTGGAACAACCACACGGTTATTAAGTAAAGCACAGAAATCATTTCTCTTTCAGTGAGTTTCACAACAGCACACCTTTTATCCAAAGAACATGACATGTTGGCCTTCTGGCTCACAAGCATTTCGACCAGAAGGTTTAGCAGCTGAACTATTTAACCTACTATCACAACCTTTTGTCATAAAACTTAGGTCTAATTTTCACCACTGATCAAAAGCAGGCCAGGTTAGCTGCACTGACCTTCAATCAATCTGCATTGAGCCTCAAGGGCATCATTTTTCAGCCAGATTCTCATTCATATAATAACAGTAATAATAAGTGATGTGGAGGAGAATGAGGAGCAAAGCCAGAGTTTTTATGCATCAGGAGGCTGATTGGTGGATGGAGCTGAGGTGTGTCCAATAAGGCATGTTTTATAATATTCTCATTTCCATGCAAAGCCCATCATTGATATATAAATTATTAAAACAAAGAAAAGACAGAATGCTCTGGACAACCAGGGGAGGAGCGCAACATGAAATCTAAAAACAAGTCTGAGGCTGCAGCACAACGTCATCAGCAGAACATGACTGAAGATCCATTGAACAGATCTCTACGTCAGTCACCTGCAGTCCTGTGGGGGAAAGACGAGTGACACCGACTGGACTCGTCTACGGTCTGAGTCACACTTCTATGGCAGCAGGTTGAGCGGCTGCAGGTGACCACATCTCTGCCGCAGGTGTGTTCATTCACCCAGTCGTCAGCACCTGCCACACTCACCTGGGCAAAAGGTAGAGAGAGAGGGAGGAGGGTGAAGGTGGAGACTGCCTCTACAGTGAGCTGGATGTGGAGGAAGTGACACAGAATGTTCAATCAGTGGTTCTTAAAGTGGGTCAGATAACAACAGGTAGTGATTCAGATCTGTGTGGTTTGATTAGACGTTGATCCGCTGGTAATGCCTGAAGTAACGGCCCCCAGTAACACACCTGCTCATTGATATGGTTTAACTGGGAACTGAGCTGCTTGTAATGCCTCTGGGCTCCAGCAGGGGGAGGGGCACACCTTTTGCATCATCTGAGGAGCGTAGGGCTCGTTGGGATGGTACGTGAGCTAGCTGCTGGAGACCTGGTGGTGCAGAATCTGTCTCTGTTGTTGTTGCTAACGTTTAAGTCGGGTCAAATGTTCCGTTACGGTTCTGGTTTACAAGCAGCAGTAATCAGAACCTGTCTGTTAGTCTGGAATGAAAACAAAAGTTTTTCTGTTTACCGGCCCTCTCTGATGACACACAGCTTCTGTTTGTTCTGCCTGGTACCTGCCCACACACCCAGACTCACCGACCGGTGCTTTAAGCAGAACCCAGTTCTCTGGAAGTCTGAATCCTTCACGGCTGAGTCGTTCCTCGCTGCCACACCCAGCAATGCTTCAGTTTCATGGCTCATTTTCAGCTCTGTCTCTGGGGTTGTGTCTTTCGTTTTGTCTTTTTGTGTTTTTCATTATCTGTCTTTGTCTGTGTCGGTGCGGTACTGGAAGGCCCGGTTCCTTCCTGTGATAGATGGCTAATCCATGACCGCTTCTGAATATTTCATGTGTTTCTTTCTTTTTTCCTTTTCTTGTTGAATATCATTTGTTTTCTACAGTTAAATCAATATCTGTGGTATCTGGTGTGTGTGTGTGTGTGTGTGTGTGTGTGTGTGTGTGTGTGTGTGTGTTCAAACACAAATAATCACATATCACAGATTCATCATCATACGATGTGAGGTCATCTTCTCCAACCACCTGTGCTGCATGTGTTCCTGCTGAACACCACGTTAACGCTCCTGTTGCTTCATTAACAGTTAATCAAACAGCATCACAGCAACTAAACGAGCAGCAGAAGATGTGTCTGTGTGTGCAGGATGCACAGATCGGACCTGAACATGAATGCAGCACCGTGGACCAGAAGCTCAGGTGATGACCACGGCTGGGTTTCTGAGGCTGGACTGACTCCGACAGCACAACTTAAACCAGAGTTTAAACTCTCTCACAAGCTTAAAAAACAACCTCAATATGTTTCTATGCACATTTTGAAGACATCACAACAGAAAGTGAACCTGTGCCAGTGTGCTGATGCTTGCTTGAGGTGGTTTTTGGCTTCATGGTAGAAAGAAGCAACTTTTCAGTTCGGCCCTAACGTTGAACTCACAGTAATGAGGAGAAGTGTTTGTCCCCGACAGACAGACAGCTTCTGTTTTTTCATATTTGTCACACTTAAATCATCAAACTAATATTAATATAAGACAGAATAAGCCACCAGCCACAGCCACGTACGATCAGTCAGGATTGTTGAGTCTAAGTGAAGATGAACACAATCGTTGCCGGTTCCTTTCATCACATGCTTCCACTGTTTCATGTGTTTCTAGCATTTTGTTGGAGGTAAGACAACAATCAGGTGTGACTGTATTTAGTCCAGCTGCTGTGTGACAGGTCTTATATATCTGATATGTGTCCCAGCTGTTCATCCTGTGGGACTGAACCGTCCCATTGACTCTTTTCACTATAAAACAACACGTCCAGGACTCTCTTCGCCAGTCTAACGGTCAACGTGACTGATCTTCAAGCTTTCTGGCGCTTTCTTCTGGCTTTAGCTCGGTTTCAGCTCCACTCACGCTGCTGCTGCTGCTCATAGCTGGAAGTCTTGCCGGCTTCTGGGAGTGTGAGAAGGCCTAATGGCTCCAATGGGAGTGACACGAAACTGTCTTTGATAAATTGTTTTTAAATTACAACATAATTTCATTCAGGCAGCAATTTCCACAAGACTCCTACAGAGAAGCGATTGGGGCTATGTTGGTATTGGCTTTCAAACATACATGCACGCACGCCGCCTCACGCACACACTCATGCAAATGGGCGTATGCACGTAAAGCCAGAGTCATCTGCTTGGGCGAGGATAGTGTTACACGACCTGCAGCCCGGAGGCTAACCGGATTACCGCCTCCAAACGACTAAAGTGGTCATTAAGGACACTCTCTCTCTCTCTCTCTCTCTCTCTCTCTCTCTCTCTTTCATCATGTTTTCTCTCGTTTCCCATCATCTTTCTTAATTATTACTCTTAATCTGTTTGTTCTGCCTTCGTCTATTCACCCACTCACTTCTCCCTCGTTTAGGACGCTCAAACTTTTTTTTTTAACATTTCTCCTTTTTTTTGATT
>NW_007578164.1:218996-219831 GCF_000690725.1 Stegastes partitus | reverse complement strand
AAGCACCACAAGTGAAGCATTTAGCTTAATAGCAATCAGCAGATTCTCTCCTTGTAGTTCTGATGACACGATACATAAACAGGACAGGCTCAGAGCTGCAAAGCCCTCATATGCTGTGAACAGCCGTGGGCCTCAGTCAGCTCATTAAATGCACAGTAAACACATTTTACAGCAATGAGTATTAAGTGAATGACTGTGGAAGGCTTGTTCTCGCTGTAGACACCATGCACACAGTTCACCGTTAGCGAGGAAACAATCTGCCTTCAGTCAGATGAAGTGAGTCATCCCAGCAGCTCTCTCCCTCGATGCAACTGGAACATCTTCCATCAGGTCTTTGTTTTCATGTGGCCTGTATTAATAGGTGTGTTCTATAAAGCTAGAATAAACAGTTGTTGTGTTTTCAGTGTGCTGTTCATGCCCTTGCTGCCGATGCCGACTCAGCACATTCTCATATCTACCCATGTGTCCTTGAAGGATCCAGCGTGATGCAGAGTCCTGACCAAAGGTTTACAAACACTTGTAAAGATAAATGGTAAATGGTCTGCACTCATGTAGAGCTTCTCTGTACCTTAGCGGTTCTCAGAGCACTTTTCAGTGCTTCCTGTTCACAACAGGGCTGCCATACAAGATGCTGACCATCAGGAGCAATGTGGGCCTCAGTGTTT
This sequence comes from Stegastes partitus, assembly GCF_000690725.1. NCBI lineage: Eukaryota > Metazoa > Chordata > Actinopteri > Pomacentridae > Stegastes > Stegastes partitus. The sequence goes on along the minus strand of NW_007578164.1, from coordinate 219,166 downwards.
TGCTCAAGGACACGTTGGCATGAGGAGGGACCGGGGATCAAACCTCTAATCAGTGGACGACCCACCAGAGCCACAGCAGCCCAGACCGTGTACCTCATGACAGTGTGGAGCTTCCAGTGACTCCTATAACTCCTCACTTCTGATGATGGACTCATTAAACACACAACAAC
>NW_007578164.1:208403-218313 GCF_000690725.1 Stegastes partitus | reverse complement strand
TCCCATGTGAGTTTTTGTGTGAGTCCAAAATAAGACGTGTTTTTTTTCTTTTAGGTGTTTGTAGAGTTTCAGAGGAAATGTTCCCGGACCAGCAGCCGGCCACATAACCGCTTCAGACATATATATGTGACTCATTCATTAATGACATCAGATCTGTGTATTTTTCAGAAAAAAATAAAAATACAAAAAACATTTTGAGAGAAGTTGAGGAGGACTTAGAGACGGTGTGACGTCCAGCGTCCGGAGCTCGTCTCTGGCCCTCATGTGAAATCAGTGGTCTGCTTTACACATGCAACAGGAACCATCAGCCTCCATCCTCACGCTTTCATTCAGAGCCGTTGTTTACATGTGCGCTGTTATAACTGAAACCAATATGATACAATCATTTACAATTTATGCAATTAAATATTTAAATTTAAAAAAAACATATGTTAGTGCAGCATCTCATAGACCCATTAAAAAGCCACTTTACTGTGACGCCTCCTGTCACTGTGGGAAGCCTCCAGGTGGACAATATCACTGCTCTAAATACTGTGATGCTCTTTTATGCCTAAATCCTAACAAACTAACACGTGTATAGTAATGAACTTTGTATGAAAGGAGGGTGTTTCTTCATCTAGCCTGCTGGAGCTCAGGTCCAGTGTGAGGACTGGACTTAATAAAGTGTGTGTGACAGCTGATCGGGCGTTGTTGTTGGATACCTGCTGGTCCTGCCTCCATGTCAGGATCATTATGAATAATGTCCATAGATGTGCACAGCTTAGACACTAAAGCTGCAGGTCTGTTGTAAAGTCAAAGGAGCAGGACCCTGGACCTGGTCAGGGACTCCTCACAGCCTCTCCATCAACCGTCTGACCTGCTGCCATCAGGAAAACGTTTCTGGAGCGTTAGAGGAAGAACCTCCAGACTGATCAACAGCTTCAAGAGCTTCATGCCACCAGTTTTAAGTTACTGGATCCTGAAGAAACGCTCTCCCATCGTGTTTGTACTGCTGTGTGGATCTGATTTGATGATGCATCACCGACACTCTACGGCTGCTTGTTTTTTAGGAGGCGGTTACAAAGAGAACGTGGAATGGAGGGATCACCGAAGGCAAGAGTGAGCATTAGAACAGAGAGAGGCAGGAACACACACACACACACACACACACACACACACACTCCGTTGTAAAGATACTAATAGAAAGCAGATATGAGCAGAACAAAGAACGGAGCTCTGGGAAATGAGAACGTGGCCTAACACCAGATTTTCTCCTCCAGCGCTGAACCCTAACGTGGCCTATTGATTCAGAGGCAGATGAAGGAGTGAAGCTGCTGAACAACATGGCCGCTGACCGCCTGAATGAGCGGCAGGAAGGAGGAAATGGTCACAGATTCAGACGAGGTCATGACGAGGAGCTGGACTGTTACCCTGCATTCATTTATCCAGAACTACACTTCTCATGGTCACTGACCTTCGGTTGGTCCTGGAAACGTTTGGTCACGTTACTGTTAGCAGACAGCTGGAGATCAGCTAGATGAAGGTTCTAAATGTGTTAGCAGTGGTTTGGATCTCAGAGGGGCCATATGCAGGACAGATGTGCTCCGGCTGTGGTCGTATTGTTGTTGTTGATGTGATAGGGACAGAGTCGGTATACATGGATAAAACCATCTGTCCAGTCCAAGCATCAGGGTGGTCATAGCAGTCATGGTTTGGACATCCAGAAGTCTCATTGTCCCAACCATCATCATCTTAGTAAACCGAGCAGTGACAGAGAGGAGCCTTTTCTCTTCTTTGGGTCACACGTGAACTTAAAAAGAACTTTAGATGGTCCTCAGGAAGAACTCCAACAGGAGTCAGGAAGTGGTGCTTCAGGAGATGGTCAGCTCAGCATGGGATCTTTTGGGCGGATGTCCAGACGTCCAGAGTTGTGAAGATGTGTTCTGTCAGAGAGAGTGGGATTCTTTACGTGTTTATCAAGATGCTGACCTCCACTTCCTGCGGGGTCAAACATTTGTCATCGTGTTCCTGGTCGTCATTTGGTTCGTTGTAGTCGTGACAGCGACCGGGGATGTGAGACGGTCACTCCACCAAAACGTGGTTCATTTCGGCGGTCGTTGTCTGGAATCCTCTGGACGTCCTCGTCACCACGGCCTCCTCCTGAGGTACAACCTTCACCGAATCCTGGTAGACCTGGAAGCTGTTCTGGTGTGGTGCTGTCTTCTTCTCCGTTGATCACAGTGGACCCTGTGTCTGCTCTGAGGATTATGAACGTCCTGATCTCCAGAGCTGCAGAGGGGGAATGCTCTTTGTTTGTGTTAAAGTCAGTCATGGCTGGTTGGTCCTGCAGTGTCACATGACCTTTTATACACTTAACAAACCAAGTGTTTGGACCAGGATGATGGAGATGTGTGGTCTCAGCTCAGTGCTGCTGTATTCTCTGCTGCCTGTGATTCTGCTTCTCCTCCCACACAACTTTGGTAAATTAACCTCCATTACTTATTAATAGCATAGACTGCTGTTTAAACCATCTAATGATCCTCTGGGTGATGGAGCACACTATGGACTCCAGAGGGGAGAGGAGATGTGAGGGGGGACAGAGAGGGAAGACAACATGGAGATTATCTAAATAGATTTAATTACTCTAATGATTAGCATTGCTGATCAGGGAGGCGTCGAGCATCACGATGACATTTACTGGCAGACAGTAGAATTCCATTTTATGCAGGTTTTAAATGAGCTGGTGTCCAACAGCTGGAGATGTTTAAGAATTCTTCTTCTAAAAACTCTTAAAAAATAAAATAAATCAAGTTGTGATATAGGATTGATTTAGTTTTATTCTATATTTTGCTGCCCCTGGTACGTTTTAAAGGACCGTGTGGGTTCATGTTAATGTTCTGTGTCACTCCTTTAGGTCAAACAAACATGATGAATGCATGGCATCCTCAACAGGGACTTATTAAATATATTCTAAAACTTGATTTTTTTAAAACTTTTTTTACAGTCGGCACAGCAAGTCCTAAATAAAAAACTATGTATAAATATATATATATATCAATGCTGAAGATGCAGAGATGTTAAAACATTTCCCTACCAGTGGTCAAGAGCACCACAGGAACCTTTAGCTTCATGAAACAAGGCCCTAGAATAAGTATAATTACTCTAGTTCTCGTTGTGTATTTAATACGAGTAGTTTTATTTTAGGCAGAGTGCTCCATGTCGTTATGTTCATTACTATGCAAAAGTTTTAGGCTTGAAATGTGAAGTGAATATGCACAAATATAACAACAACAACAATAATAATAATAATAATAATAATGTCACAAATGCTGTTTGTTTAGTCTTAAAACATGTGATACATGATACAGAAGGTTTTGACAGACCAACACTGTTCTGGTCACACTTCCTGGAGCTGTGACCAGTGTGAGCTCGGCTGAAGGTGGGCGGCTGATAACTCCACCTCCAACACCCACAGTCTGCAGCCGGACTGTCTGGCTGTCTGACAGCTGCTTATATGTTGTACTGGAGTAAAAATAAAAATACTGCAGAACAGAAACACTCTGTTAGAGGAAAAAGCATCCAACATTTGACTTGTTTAAAAACCGTCATCATGGAACCACATGGAAACGTAGTGTTGTGATGAGAACAGTGGCGTCGTGTAATAAAGCCGACTGTGAGCAGAGAGTGGGCTTTATGGGAGGGATATCTGTAATTCATGACACTTTAACAACATTTACTGAGTGTTTCTTTGTGTAATCAACCCATAATTACTACCACAGCATTATCGGCATTGAAGCCAGTCTTTTCTTTTTCTTTGTGCGGTAGCTTCAACACAGTGTGTTCATGGTTTTCTAATTTCTCTAACTTGGTGCAAAACCAAACAAACAACAACAACAACAGCTAAAACTAAACCCCTGACTGCTCACAGTTTGAATATAGCTGACTAATCGACAATTTTTCCAACTTGCCAGTAAACTTTTTTAAAAGCTCGGAGAATTTCTGTGATGTTTGTCGTCTGCACACGTTGTTGTTCCTCGTTTCCTTCATCTGGAGGTGGGCAGGACTATAAGAGCATGACTCAAAGAAACACGATAGCCACATTAATTTAAAACACACCAGGCTGACATCAACCACAGACATTCACATCATTCATATTAACTTTCTTTATATTGTTTTGGAGTCAAGCTGAGTTGTGTCTCCCAGTTAGAGTCCTTCACAGACTGACCTCACATATGCACATTTATTCCTTCTTTTTATATGATATTGTTGCTGCTGTCATCATTTTCATTATCTGATGTGAATTTATTTGATATTTACCTCATAGTTTTATCAGCTAATACGAGTTTTGTGACATGAACGGGTCACGAGTCCTCTTTAAACATCCTCCAGAGTGCGATCAGCTCTTAGTGTGGAATAAAAACACATAGGTTGTGTTACTGTAGACGTCTGTTCAGTCTGTCTGGTTCATAACATGTAGCGTGTATTCATAGCGGGTCAGTGGGACTTTGTTAGTGTTTTATCACCCAGACTAACTTTGCTGACCTTCAAAACACATAAAATGGGAGAAAAACAACAAGAAATATCCAAATTTCTTCTTTTATAGCACAGAGAAGAGAGAAAAGAGGGAGAAGCCATACATATTCACAGCCAGCAACAATAAAAGCTGCGCTCCAAACATTACAGTCCCCGGGGAAACGGCCAACCACAATGAGACAGTTCCTCCTGGCCGTTGTTAGGCAGTTTTATTCAGTGATACTGCTCTCCAGTCATGCATATTGCATGGCCCAGAAATACTTCTCTATATCATTAGGCTCTCCCACCATTCTGTATGCATGTGTTTAAGGTAATGTGCATAAACGCCAGCGCCTGCGTGGACGATGTACAAATATGCATCCTCTCAGATAGATGTGTGTGTGTGTGTGTGTGTTTATTGAGCTACATGCTGGGTTGGTTCGCTTGTGTGTACTTTTGGATCTACATGCGTGCTTGAAGTCTGTGTAGAAGCGTTCATATGAATTTGTATGTCATTATTCACAGCAGTCACACACATCTTGTTTGTGTGTGTGTGTGTGTGTGTGTGTGTGTGTGTGTGTGTGAATGTAAAACAGCGACATTATAAGCATGATGCTGCCACTAAGTAATTGCACAGAGAAGCCTTGAATAGCTGACAACATATTAAAAGCCATAAAGAAACACATACTGATGCTCAATAAAACAGGCGCTACATGCATTATGCATAAACCACAACTCTTAACTCATACAGCTTTTTCCCTCCTCATTGTTTTTCTCCCATCACGCTGCAACCACTGGCTCCCTCTCTCTCTCTCTCTCCACAGTTTTCTTATTAACTTCATCAATACTGTAAGTTATTAACAGGATAATTCTGGGATAATTGTACAAATGCAGCGCGCTGTAGGATGCATGTAGGATGTGTAGCAGACTCTGAGTGCAGCGCCGTCTCTCCACAGAAGGACTTTTTAGGTTTGATGTCTTTCACCGTATTGTTTGGAGATATTTGCACCAGGAAGTTGGTGTTTATCTTCAGAACTCAGAACACGACCTCTCCAGCGGTGTCAAAATCAATAATAATTGAATTGAACAATTTAAATGTGTCCATCTCTATTCAGTCTTGTTTAAATTAACTGTTAACAAAGTGTTGTTGAGTCGTCTGGTCTTGACATGACAGCGAGTGTCTGGGCTGCAGATGGCCCGGCAGCTGTTGCTCGGCATCGGCAGGGGTTCGGATCGGTACACAAGTGCAGACCTGCCAAGTTCCTCTACAGCAGCGATCTCCAGCTCCGGTCCTGGTGAGTTACTGTCCTGCAGGTTTTAGACGTTACTGCAACACACCTGACTCACATGAATGGATCATAAACGGACTTGTGTAGAACTTGACAACAAGCTGCTGGAGATCCAGCAGTGTTGCAGAAACATCTAAAACCTGCAGGACAGTACTCACCAGGACCGGAGTTGGAGATCCCTGCTCTACACCAAGCTATGGACATGGCCGGTTTGAAACAGGGAAGGATGTTTCCCAAACCACTGTTGCTGTTTTCTACAATGTGATTGCATTCACGTAATGTGCTTGAAGCACTGGACAGTCTGGCTGCATAGATGACTGCTGTACTCAAGCACAGTTTGTAAAGTTGTCTGCTGCCAGAGGAGTGGCAGGCCATGTGGCTGCCGGACTGTGATGGTGGTGACAGCGAGCCTGCGGCCATGTGAAACCCTGTCTGTGACCAGCTACAGGGCTGAAGTCTGTAAGCAGCATCTTGCCCGGAGCATGGGCAGTAATGAATATGGCTCACTCACACCGGCGCTGACAACTCACTCCCAACTGCCACCGGGGGAAGGGGCATCGCCACAGCACCAGGAGGAACCTGAACCATTCACGAGGCTCTCTCTGGAACTACAGGCTCCTTCAGCTATTCAATAATCACTTGTCCTGACTGGAATCAGGACGGGAACACCAAACTAAAGTCATGTGACTGATACCAGAACCACAGGAGATATATTAACACATGTTATATGGAGATACAGCGTGTGGCCCAAAAGTCTGAAATGTAAGAAAGAAACCAGAATCTGAGTCTCTACAAACACTGAAAAACACAAAATGTTCAGGAATGTAATAAAGATGAATATTACAGATTCTTCTCTATGTCTAAGTCACCAGTCAAACTCCACCACACTAGTGCCACTGACTGCTAGCTCCTCTGTACCAAAGATGCTTCCACTGATGCAGCGTTCAGGTTTCTGGTCTGATGGATGGCACAGGGCCTCTTATCACGGCAACACAAGAGCAGGCCCTGAAGTCCACAGCAGACCGGATCCCAGGTGTAGGTGGTGCAAAGAGGGACTGAGACAATCCAGCACAGAGTAGTGGAGCGTAAGAGGCATGCTGGGAAAGTGGCACAACCAAGTTATGGCTGGAATAGTGTCCACGGACAACTGTGACGTATGAGTTAGTCGCCCCCAATTCCCAATGCGATGGAAAGTAGTTGGGACTTGACGTTCCAAAGTGACCGGCAGCAGCTGGCTAGCCAAGCTGACATAGTGATGATCAACAAAGAGCAGAACCAGGCAGCTGTAATCCATGGATCGGGTGGAACAGATGTGACGTCAGGGAGAAGAAGCATAAACAGATTAAACGGTACCACAGTAGTATGGTGGTGATAGCTTGTTGGTCTCATGTTAAATGAAGCTCAGTGGTCCACGGTGTTCTCCAGCTACGCTCCAAGTCTCCCTGTTTGCTCGGTGGGTTTGAACCATGCTCTAATCCGTCAGTGATGGGATCTGTTGTTATTTTTAAAATAGATTGTGTGCAGATTGAAATAATAGCACAGTGTGTATAAACAATAACAGGACATTTGATATATACACATGGACACTTCATTTCTGAAAGAGTATAAATTATTAAATATACTTCCCGTGCAAATCAACGTAAAGTCAGTGAAGTAAAACATATACTGTCTTCACATGTAATGATCATTTTATTCACCATCCTCACTGAGCCTACACATGCTGCACACCGTATGCTGTGTAAATGTTGAGCTCCTGAGCTGGTCATTGTTTACACGGTGTACTGTACGGCCGCGGAGGTGTTTTGTAGTGAGACGGCGGCCTTGTTGGACTCAGCTGTCATGTTTCCTCATTTCACACTACACTGACTAGAGAGAGGGAAGGAGGGAGGAAGAGGCAGGCAGCCGCTGGTAAGTGTAAGAGGAAAGCAGATTGGTTTGACATGCAGGAAAAAAAACTAGAAATGGACTCTGGCTGCAGGTCATGTCCACCTGTGTGTGTGTGTGTGTGTGTGTGTGTGTGTGTGTGCGTGTAGGTGTGTGTGTGTGTGTGTGTGCGTGTGTGTGTGGTTAGGCCATTTGTTAGACATGTTTGTCTCATTTTAGTGTATACCTCTGTGTGTGTTTTTGTGTATCTTTGGCCCAGAATGTGATATTATTTTCATGTTGTCTGTGTGTGTGTGCATCCAGCTGTTCCATCAAAACAGGTAATGAATGTGAACACAAGCACCAGACAGAAAAGCAGTGGTAATTTCTTCTGGATGAAACCCTCTCTCTCTCACACACACACACACACACACACACACACACGGACTCGGCCAGCTACATTCAGCTGCTTGTTACTGCCATACACCCAGGGAGAGAGCTGTAGGCGATACCTTGTGTCCAGAATATCACACTCAGAATGACTGCAGGCATCTGTGATACAAGAAAACTGTGTGGATGTGTGTGTGTGTGTGTGAGTGTGTGTGAGTGTGTGTGTTCACGCTCCACTGCTCCTCTATCAGTCTGTTATGTGACTATTTTTCATGGATGTGATTAGCTGCTGGCAGCAGCCCTCCAGACTGACACTGCGATGTAGAGGAACAGTGTGAGATCCACATTGTGCTCCGGCCAACAGACACAGTCAAATCAGTTTCCATTCAGTCGCATTCATTTTAAAAAATGACATTTTTTGAACTCTTGGAACAAAAAGGAAGAAAAACTACCAACAATGTCATTCCCATCTATCTATCCATCTATCTATCTATCTATCTATCTATCTATCCATCTATCCATCTATCCATCATCTATCTATCCATCTATCTATCTATCTATCTATCTATCTATCTATCTATCTATCTATCTATCTATCTATCTATCTATCTATCTATCTATCTATCTATCCCTTTGTGGAGGAGGGTTCATACTGCAGAAAAATAATGAGCCAAACACACCTCAAAGCTTCGACCGTTAGACCAAAGAGTGCCGACTGTCATGAACTTTCCTGTACAGTCAGATGACCTCAGATGAACATTTATGAGTGACTTGAGGACGGAGAAACATCCTAACAAGAGGCCTTGTGGAACACCATCACGTCACGCTGCATAATGTGGCTGATCAGGTGTGTCTCTGTGTGGCTGCTGGGGTTCATTAAAGCACAAAGCCGATGCCTGGACATTCTGAAACCCGTGAACATCCTCAGTGATTATGTTGTTCACTCAAACTCGTGGCTAAAATTTTAAAGTCAGTGTGAAACAGAGTCAAACCAGACAGATCTTCACTTGCGGTCGTAGACTTTTGCACCCTGAGGTGGATATCAAGATATTTGCTGTGTTACTACGAAAACAAAAAAATCATCAGAATGTTTCATAGAATTCTTTACTTGACACTGTTTTGTTATTTTGCATGAAGTTGTTATAGTAATTTAATTAATTAGATGCTTTGTAATTAATTAATCATGATTAATCACGTTTTTATCAAGTAGCAATATGTGACACAATCAATTTTCAAATACATTTTAGTGAATGACTGAATCAATGAGTCGACATACATGTGAACAACAGAAATGCTCTCATCCAGCTGCCTCCTGCTACGTGTCCACAGCATCTGTCAGCTTCCCGTTCATTGTGAAGCTGTTCTGGAGCGTCGTGGGAGTGTCGAGCGATGAGGTGTAGCGTCACCCATCAGCTCGTTTGCATAAAGTAGACTTCAGCTTTTCGCAAATTTTGCAAATTTTTGCAAAATCGCCCCTGTGGACACGTAGCACTAGGCCTTGATAAGGAAAAAAACATTCCACCAAACCAGCCCAGCATGTGGTCTGGTCTTCCATCACTGTTCACCAAACTTGTCCACAAACTATCCTGATGGGAGCCGTGAACTAACATGTAGCTGAACAACCCTCTGAGCCAATCACTGCCATCAGGTGTTTCTGTAACTCTCAGTCAGACTTCTGCACCTGTTGACAGGTGTTCTGGACCACTGCTCATCAGCAAAGGCCTCTCATTGGACCACTGCTCATCAGCAAAGGCCTCTCATTGGTCCGCTGCTCATCAGCAAAGGCCTCTCATTGGTCCGCTGCTCATCAGCAAAGGCCTCTCATTGGTCCACGACAGTTTTGTTTTTAAAATTATTCTTTTCAACCACAATTCAAA